>NW_026003318.1:956194-1048703 GCF_001458135.2 Marmota marmota marmota | reverse complement strand
GGGGGGGTGACGAATAACTTGTGTACGTTGATACAGCAGGAGTAGGAGCCGTTTATTGCAGGACAGGAGCAGTATTTATACATTCCACACAGCTTATCTAATTAGCATAAACTAGATACATCAGTCAACCAATCAGGAATCTCTACACCTAATGGCTCGGTTTTGTTACTTCTCAAACCACTCCCTCTGACATTTTGCCAGGCACCATCCAGACTTGTTTACGAACTTTAACATTCCCCTGGCAAAATGCCAGGTGTTATTTTGACTTGTTTACAGACTCTAACATTACGTCTGGCTAGCCCTGGACTCAGAAAATAATGCCGCATCCAGCTTTCCCCAGCCTCTCCAGGTGCAGATCCACACAGATCAGACTTACCTTCCCAGGGAAACACAGACAACTCTTGGTAGTTTTAGATGGTGGGGGTCAGGAGTGAGGAACATCTTATCAGAGGCCTTCCCCTAGGTGATCTCTTTGCCAAGGTCCCTCCCTTGGTAGTCCTGAGCGATCTGCAGAAAGCAAGAAAAGTAGGTCTTGGTGGGACCTCCAGATGTTGCGGGGCAGGTCACTCAGAAAACACACCAAGTCCCAGTTTTGTCTAAATTGAAGAGTCTTTATTTAGCCAGCTGGCAACTGCTCCCCACAGGACCCATAACTATCTCTGCAAGGAACAGCCCCAAGCCTGAGCATTTTAGGATATTTAAAGACAAAAACTGCAAAACCCAGATCGGGGTTGATATAGCTGCAAGCAAGCAGGTACAGAAGCTGAACTGGGCAGTCAGAGCGACAATGCAATGGGTACATTGGTATTTCCCATGGGACTTTCCAGGTTGGCATAAGGAGCAAGCAAGCAGAAGGGAAGTGGGTCAAAATGATCCTAGTTGAGTACAAGTTAGAGAGTGGTTACTAACATCTAGGCAGTCTCTTACAGGGTACATGCCCAAGAAAAATGAAACCAAAGAGAACAATTTTACATTGTATAAGAATTGCTATTTTGTGTTGCCAAGTATGTCATGCTTGGTAACTATTAATGGGTACAGAGGCTGGGCTTTCCCATGGGAGAAGCATTTCTTACATGACATGAAGTCTCAGGGTAAAATGGAGTCTGTTTGCTCACTGCCCATATAGCCTGGCCCATAACACTAGGAGCCTCTTGAAGCAAGTATTAAAACTAAAAATTAAAAGAAAAATGGCTTTTTGTACAGAGTTTCAAATACAATTCTTTGTCCCAAGACAAGGGAACATAGTCAAAACAATAAAGCACATTGTGTACTAAAGGAGAAGACTGCAAGTCACCAGAGGTCCTATCATCAGTAGACACTGAGTCATGTGACCTTGGGACACCTGAAATATGTAACGTGCAAGTTGGTATGAGTTATAAAATCCACACAAGGGTCTGCAAAATTAGAATGAAAACAAGATATAAAAGCACAATAATAATATCAGATATGTAGAAATGATAAACGTCAAATTCAGTACAACTATATTTACACTAATATTACTTTATGTAAAAAAGTTGTAACAACGGTACAATATAAATCAATCCATTTTTCATGCTGTATTAATTATAGCATTTCCTATAAAACACATGTAATAATTATTATACTTATGCTTAGAAATTGACATATCTAATTAATTTTGCTAATAAATATATTACTAAAAATCTAATTACATATGTAGATTATAGTATACATCTATAGGTCAGCACTGTTCTAGAGTTCCTGTCTGCATGGAGAGAAGCCATACAGAAGAGCAGAGATGACCATGCTCACTTCTTTCTGGAGGAGAGCATCCCCCACACTCTTCCCATGGCCCCCAGCACCTCCTTGTTCCTCAGGCTGGAGATGATGGGGTTGAGCATGGGGGTGAGGATGGTGTAGAAGACAGCCAGGCTTTTATCCTCTGCTGGGGTGCGGAGTCTCCTGGGCCGGAGATAAGTGTAGACAAAAGGAGCATAGTAAAAGGTCACCACGGTTAAATGTGTGGAGCACGTGGTGAAGGCCTTTTTCCTCCCCTCTTTTGAGCGCATGTGGAAGACAGCAAAAAGGACCCGTCCATAGGAGGCCATGATGCCAAGGAAAGGAAGGAGGAGAAATATGACTGTGCTCCCCAAAATTGTGTACTCATAGACCCAGGTGTCCATACAGACCAGAGGCAACATGGTGGGGACCTCACAGAAAAAGTGATTGATGACTCTAGACCTGCAGTAAGGAAGATGAAGGGCATAGATGGTGTGTACCAGAGAGTGAATGGAACCCAATATCCAGGTTCCTATGATCATCTTCAAACACATGATTTTACTCATGCGGACAGGATAGTGGAGGGGGTGGCAGATGGCCACAAAGTGGTCATAGGCCATGGAGGCCAGAAGTAAGCCTTCAGAACATGCGATGGTGACAAAGAAGAACATTTGCACACCACAGCCCAGGAAGGAGATGCTCTTCTGGCCAGAGAGGAAGTTGATGGCCATCTTGGGGACAGTGGTGGAGATGTACATCAGGTCCATGAGGGAGAGCTGGCTGAGGAGAAAGTACATGGGGGTGTGGAGTCGCAGGTCCAAGAAGATGAGGGCAGTCATTCCTGAGTTCCCCAAACAGGCGAGAACAAACACAGAGATGATCAGGAGCAAGAGAAGGAGGCCAGTTTGGTTTGGGGGTAACAGGCCCATTAAAATAAAGTCATTTAAAGTTTGGTTCCATTTCTCCATGAAAATGCACTGCTTTAATTTCTTTGAAATATAAGCAAAATTAAAACTAAGACCTAAACCTGAAAAGACACAGCAAAGAAAAATAAAAATGAATTGACTTCATTTGTGTTTTTTAGAATGAATTATTTTTCCTTCAACACCATTTCCTTGTTCAACTGTATTTAAGACCTGAATAGAATGTTCCTGCCCCAGTTCTCTCTGTAACCATCTCAGCACATCCTGGACACGTACATGTTCTTGGAATACAAAGTGTATACCAAGCACAGGAAACCCAGTGAGGTAGCTGGAGCCTTCCTGCCTGCTGACTCCTGGCAGGAGCTTTCCTAGGACTATGCACCAGGCTCAGCCCTGGAGGAAGCCAGGATCCTGCTTTCCCAGCTCCCCAACTCAGCACTCAGGTTCACCACAGACATGGCCTGTGGGGCGCAGAAGTGCCCTGTGTGCTTGAGTCTGCATCCTCAGTGACTTCCCCTCCTCCACACCTTTAGTGCCTCCTCTCCCCTCCCCACTGGCACTGCTGCAGCTGAGTAAGCCAGGGTCTTCTCCCAGAGCTGTGCTGCTTATCTCCTAAACAGAAGCTGCTCTGCTGGTCCTAGAAGTGGGTCACCGTCCAAAGCATTGTTCTTAAATGTAAGGGTATTTTATGTTATATAAGATCCAACCTAATTACAATAAGGTATTTGCATAGTCTCTCTTTCCTAAAGAGGTGTCCTTTTTCTGATGGCCTGAAAACCCAAAACAAACACATAGAAATCCATATACATTTTTATTGTCTTCATATAAGCAAATAACATGTTAAAAGTGGCAGATTAAATAATGTGCAAAATAGTTTTCACCCTGTTTTTCAGAGCACCAGTTAGAACTAGCATGGTAATGGAAATATAGCATCAGTGTAGATATAGAAATGGAAATATAGCATGGGTGTAGATATGGGAAACACACACACTCAGATATTCTTATTTTTATGGGAATCTTTAGGTGCCCCAACTTTGTGAACTGTTCATCATATTACATTATTTCCTATAATTTATCAACAGCTCAAATTCTGTAAATTTAGGCATTAATGTCTTCATTTTAAAAATGGAATTCATTGATGTGAAGAATAACATTTTTATATTGAGTTCTTCTGGGTAACAGGCTATGAGCTCATCTACTTCCNATCAACTATCACTTTATAAAACTCTAGTAAGAATGAATAAAACTGTGAGAATTTATCATAAAACTTGGAAAGCATTTTGATAGCTATGAAATTGACAAATACTGATAGTTCAATATTCATGGTCAGGAGCCCAACAGGAGCATAGAACCACAGCACAAAAGAGGTGAGAACACAGGCTTCTCTGCTTCTAACAACTTTAGGAACAAAAACTCAAGATCTCACAGAGAAGATAAAAACACCAGATCCACAACATGTGACACATTTGTTCCTTCATATTGAGTAATTATTGATGGTAGTGTTCCTGTTATTGACTTGGTTTAATGGTTAAAATAGACAACATTCCACAGTCTGGAGCTCATATTTAGTGGGTGACACAGACAACAGAGCAGCAGCTCAGATGCATGCTGTGAGCCATGTGGACATTAGTGACAGCAAGAACCATAGAGCAGGAAGGAAGGACAGAGGGACAACTGGGAAGCAGCACTGAGCACCTCTCCAAGGAGGTGCTGCTGGGGTCCTCAGGCTCTGGACCACTCTGCACAGACTGAGGAGCAGGACCAGTCCTGGGGGAGCCTGCCTGGGTCATCAGGACAGCAGCAGAGACAAGAGGGCCCTAGAAACTCAGGCCCCAGGGCAAGTGTGAAAGGAGGAGAGGACTCAGACTCTGCTCTGGACCAGGTGAGAGGCCAGTGGGTGTGGCATGGGGTCAGGTTCCCCTTCTGGAGCTCACACAGGAGGCTCTGGTTGAGGAGAGAGCTGAGAGGAGGAGCCCAGGGCAGAGACTGGGCAGTGGGCAATGAGGACAGCTGGGGCTACCCTGGGTTAACAAAGGAACCCAAACATGCCAGGGACCCCTGAGGCCTGGGCACATCAGCATAGCTGGGTGCCACTTAGGGACAGGGTGGGACACATTGAATCCTCTGTCTCTGGTCCCCATCTCAGGGGCTATTGCATCATAGGCTCTCAGCAGATCTGTTGATTAACTGAACCAAATATTAGCCTCAGACATAAGTCAGAATATAGACCAAAGTGAGAAAATGTGACTGGTGTTATCAGTCCTTCTTTAGCCTATAGACCCTGAAAAGTATGCATGAGCGTCTCTCAGGGACTTTCTCCACTCCTTTGATTTGTCCAAGTTTAACTTCAGAGGCAGACAGGAGCTAATAGCCCTGGCAGTGCCAAGCCCTGAATACTTAATATGCTATAAGTTTATGCCTTCTTTGGGCCCATCATTTTGAAGAGAGACCTGTGCTTACATTTAGACTATCTACTGTATACACTACAACTCAGAATATTATTAAGAAATTTTGATGGTAGTTTACTAGAATAATTTTTTTTTCTAAATTGAAACTCTCACATTTCAGGCAATGGTTGAGATCAGCTCAGGACATGTACATCTGTGAGTCTAAGCTTCTAGGATCTGGGTCATTGGAATTAGACATGAGGGTCAATTTTCATTGATTACCAGTGACTTACTTAATCAGGCATGGAATTTTATTTCATACCCCAGAATTACATAATACACCTGCTCTTGGCTACTTTATTTCTTGCAGAATAACCTTCTGGTTGCTATAAGGTTGAAGTTTAATCTCTCCCTTCATCATCCTACAAGACACACTGCTCAAATACAGAAAGTGAAGAAACTCTCACTGGAAAGGGCCTAATACATGTAGATGCAGCAAGTGTAGAAAGCTGAGTTTTTCTTGGTAAAGTCACAAGAAATGCACTTTTTTTTCTGGTGCTGTGGATTAAACCCAGGGCCTCATACACGTGAGGCAAGCACTCTACCAACTGAGCTATATCCCCAGTCTGTAATGCACACTTTTAGAAGTGTTGTAGATAATCAGCCCAAGACCTATAAGTAAATTTTTCCTGTGAGCCTCAGCTAACTCAGTCCCAACAGTTTCATATGAGAGCTGAGGAGATGGAATTGAATGAACTTTGTGTGTAGCACATAGAGGGGCCTGATTGTGTGTCCATCCCTTCACTTCCTCCCATACGTTAAACATTGAGGACACTCAAGCCCAGAGAAATTCATGATTTCAAGGTCACATCACATGGAATTTCAACAGGTTTACATAGCCTCATTTTACATTTAAGTTTACTCATATTCTTTCTGGTTTACTATAGTATTGTGTGTGTGTGTGTGTGTTTGTGTGTGTGTCTGTGTGCAATATAAAGTGTTTCCTCATGAAAGAAAAACCACATCTCTAAAATAAAATAACAACCTGAGTTATCGCTAACCCAAATCAACTGAGATCAATAGTATCATCGCAACTCACAATGTCCGGAGTTCTGCAGTTTTTATTGTGGGAGATGTAGTTTTATAACAACAAGATCCCCTCCTGAGAGTCCATTGAACTATTTAAAATATTTAAACCCAAGGCCATGTTCATAGTCAGCCAGGTTAAGCATCTTGGTCCTGCCACTGGGCAGCAGCCCTGAATCTGACCAAGCCTTCCCGAGCAGAGAAACCACAGGCAGCAGGAAGGAACACTCACAACACATTCAGAGCTCACTGCTCCCACCTCTACCACTGTCTTTATGCTCAAATCACAAAGCTCTTCACCTTGTGCAGTGTTCCCTATGATATCGCTTTGCTCACACATCTTCCTTTGCTATTATCTTGTTCAAGTGAAAACAGATAGAAATGTCACACTTACTTCCTTGGGTTATATAAGAGGGATAGGAAAAGCTAATGCATATGATATTCTTCTGTCAATTCTTAGATGTCCTTTTTTCTCCTCTAATTGATCCCCAACCCCAAGAAAAGAGAATCCTTGATTTTTTCGCCTGATCAACTCCAGTTTAAGTTCGGACATATCAACCAACTGTCTTTGTACCCAGAATTAATTTCTACAGGGATGCAAGCACTTACTCCAGAATGTGATTGCAGAGCTGTAAAGGATACTAGATAGTGATTTCTGAAATCCCCTCTTTGCGTAAGTTAGAGAACGTAGGATCAAGAAGATGCAGAAATTAATTATGAGTGCTCAGTTGAATAACAGCAATATTAGAAGAAGGGATAATTACCTTTTACTGTCTTGTCAGTTCCCAAAGGAAAATTGGCATTCATGACTAAACTAAATTATGCTATGAACAAATACCCTGATTTGGCTAAAGTGAAAAGTTGACACACAGGTCCTGTGATAATAATAGGATTTGGGCTCAGAGACAATCTAGACTGCCAACTTTACCCCCGACTGGGAAACTAAGCTGGGAAATTACATAAGACTAACTGAAGAACTATCTGAAAGAGTAATAAGACTAACAAGACTGCCAAGTGTCTTTTGCAGGGGTGGAAATTAATGAAAATGAGGATTTCTTATTATCTTATAAAACCTCAGATTTGGGAACCATGTAAGTGCACATTTCATGTTATCTCAGGCATTTATCTGTGACATGAAGTTTCCTGTGATAGGAAGTGATGGCAGAATATTGTTTAATGAGAGAGGACTTTGTAAACACATTACCCATGTAATGGAACTATCCCTGCTTTAAATCTCATTAGTGGATCAGTTGTAAAGAGATATTTTACCATTGCTGTTCATCTTTGTGGATACATTCTCTCCCCCACCCCTTGCTCAGGGTGGTTCCCATTGCATATGCCTGCAGAACTGCCAGCTAAACTCCACCTCCACCCTGCAGCCAGTCAAGTCCATTTGGCAGGATGAAACGTTTCTGGAGAGGACTGCAAGCCACGGTGACAGGTCTGAGCTCAGTTTGATGGACGCAACTCTCCGTTTTTCCCTTTGGATGTCACTATGTGTTCTTAATCTCCAAATCTAGCAATGCTTGCCTTGACCAAGCTCCAACAGCCTTCTACATTCCTTTAACTCAGCTTAGAAAAGAAAAATGTTATTAGGAAAACACCATCAGTCAAAAGTCAGATCTCTTGCACTAAGTCACTGGTCTCCTTCACTCTGGGCCCAGGTATGTGCAGCCTTGTTTCCACTGACAGAGCAGGAAGTGTCCCTTCTCTAGACTACCCTCTCCTGTTTTGGCAGGGAGCTCATTTCTTCTTTTCACCTCTCCTTTGTGGGCTCCTATCAGCTCAGTTGTCCTCAGAAGCCTCAGAAGCACCAAATATGAACTTTTTAGAGGACACAGGAGAAGTCACCAGGGTTAATCAGGACACGGTCTGCACCACACACTGAATCTGCAGGCCTCATGATCCTGAGCTTCCCGGGTTCCAGGGTCATGAGCAATGGACTGTGTCACTTATAAGTTAGTTTAAAACATCCTGTTAAAGCAGATTGAGGTACAGTTTCTTCTGTTCTTGTCAGTTGCTCTCCTTTGGAAAGGACCCAAGAAATACTGAGTAAATTAAGCGGAGGTGTTTAGTGCAGGCTCTGTCCTCATTCCGGACAGTGAATAGTAGAAGGAACCAGGAACGTGGTCCACTCTGAAACAACCATGCCTTGGTGAACTCGGGCATCACTCTGAACATCGTTTGCTGGGGAGCCAACCTGGGGCATTGTGCCCTGCAATGTCAGTGATGGACTCACTCAAGCCCCTCTTGCTTATAGTGCCTATTTGTGTATTTTAACATGCACACAAAGAAAAGCAATCTGATAAGACTGATCTAAGATAGTCCTGAGATACCAGAAGGGGAAATAATTAATATCACAAACAACTGCTTCACAAACTGCCCAGCAGTTTGTCTTCATGACTACATTTGTTGTTCTCAGCAGGTTTTGATGGAACTAAAAAATGTGACCTTAAGACTAATTTTATGAAGCAGCTGCTAGACTTTAACTTTCAGAGCTTGCCTGGTCCCATGATGACTCAGGAATATTCCTCTTCCTAATGAGCCTCCTCCTTTCCCCCTTTATCCAGACATAGCGGAGTCCCTCCAACCTGTGCACAGTGCCCTGTATTACGAACCTATTCTTCAATCCCAGAGAAAAAGCCTTGTTTGAAGGTCCATCTCTTTTTTTGTTTGTGTGATTGATTGATTCACAATCAATCAAATTGATTGATTGATTGATTGCCTTTCCTTCAAAGATCAGAGATAGTGTAACTTTTCATGCTAAGAACTCTTTATTACCAGCAAATATGGAAAACTTTAAGGCACTCAGAAATGACTCTGAAATTCTTCACCTGTAGGTCCTCTGGAGTGAGAGAATACTTTAGTCATGCCCACTGCCATGTGATGCACACAGAGGCTCTCCTTCCCCTTCAATTCCTGACAGAGGTCCTGAACTTTGGAGATACCAGCCCCATGTGGCAGTGGACACTTGAAATGCATTTTCTGTCCATTGCTCTGTGCCATGAATTTAAAATGCACACACGGGTTGATGACTTAGAATGACAACAATAAAAGTGATATTTTCATAATAAATTCACAGAAAGGAAAACATGTAAATATCAGTACAAGTTTTATTACATTACTAATACTATTGGAACAAACAATGTGTTATAATAACAAACTATAAATACCAGAATTAATTACAGCGGTTAATTTTAACATTACTTATGTTTTCAACCAATTAATATATTAACAATCCTTAAAAATGGTTATATGTGATGATCATTTTATTGTAAATTAATTTCACATTGAAGTGTGTCCAACAAAAGCTATGACTCTACATCTTACAGTTAGCTTGGTCATTGCAGCTCTAGGACTTAGTCTGAATGGAAGGAGGAAATATTGAGGAGCAGGGACAGCCATGCTCATTTCTTCCCAGAGGAGAACATCCCCCGCACTCTTCTCATGGCCCCCAGCACCTCCTTGTTCCTCAGGCTGTAGATGATGGGATTGAGCATGGGGGTGAGGATGGTGTAGAAGACAGCCATGTTCTTATCCTCTTCGGGTGAGCGGAGACTCTTGGGCTGGAGATAAGTGAAGGCAAAAGGAGCATAGTACAATATTACCACAGTTAGATGTGTGGAGCACGTGGTGAAGGCCTTTTTCCTTCCCTCTTTTGAGCGCATGCGGAAGACAGCAAAAAGGACCCGTCCATAGGAGGCCATGATGCCAAGGAAAGGGAGGAGGAGAAATATGACTGTGCTAAAAAAAATCATGTACTCGTAGACCGAGGTGTCTGCACAGGCTAAAGGCACCATGGCTGTAATGTCACAGTAGAAATGATTGATGGCCCTAGACCTGCAGTAAGGAAGATGAAGGGTATAGGTGGTGTGTGACACAGAGTTGATGGAGCCCAGTGTCCAGGACCCCAGGATCATCTTCAAACATACCCTTTTACTCATGCAGACAGGGTAGTGGAGGGGGTGGCAGATGGCCACAAAGCGGTCATAGGCCATGGAGGCCAGAAGTAAGCCTTCAGAACATGCCGTGGTGGCAAAGAAAAAGATCTGCATGGCACACCCCAGGAAGGAGATGCTCATCTGGCCAGAGAGGAAGTTGATGGCCATCTTGGGGACAGTGGAGGAGATGTACATCAGGTCCATGAGGGAGAGCTGGCTGAGGAGAAAGTACATGGGGGTGTGGAGCCGGGGGTCCAAGAAGATGAGGGCAGTCATCCCTGAGTTCCCCAAACAGGCGAGAAGAAACACAGAGATGATCAGGAGCAAGAGAAGTAGGCCTTTATGATTTGGGGGTAACAACCCCAACAAAATAAATTCATTTGAAGTTTGGTTCCATTTCTCCATGAAATTGTACTGCATTACTTTCCTTGAAAGAAAAACAAAAGTAGACACTAATGACTAAACATTAAATAAAGCATAAAAGTGGAATAAAAAGGCATTGTTTTATTAGTGTTTTTTAAAATGAATTATTTTTCCTTCAATACCTTAGCCTTTTTTCAATTGCTTTTAAGACTTGATTTCCATGTTCCTGCCCAGTTCTCTCAGGTAATCGCCTCAGAAGTCATAGACAAATGTAAGGTCTTAAGATATAAACTCGAGTACCACTTGTGTCAAACCCAGTGAGGTAGCTGGAGCCTTCCTGCCTGCTGACTCCCAGGACTATGCACCAGGCTCAGCCCTGGAGGAAGCCAGGATCCTGCTTTCCCAGCTCCCCAACTCAGCACTCAGGTTCACCACAGACATGGCCTGTGGGACGCAAAAGTGCCCTGTGTGCTTGAGTCTGCATCCTCAGTGACCTCGCCTCCTCCACACCTTTAGTGCCTCCTCTCCCCTCCCCACTGGCACTGCTGCAGCTGAGTAAGCCAGGGTCTTCTCCCAGAGCTGTGCTGCTCACCTCCTAAACAGAAGCTGCCTGCTGGCCCTAAAAGTGGGCCACCATTCAAAAACATTCTTCTGGAACACTAAGGTATTATAGGTATTATATAATATCACTAATAATATAAAGGTATTATAGGCATTATGTAATATCATTAATAACATACAGGTATTATATAATATCCATGCTAATGATAATGTGCTCTTTGGCCAGTCTCTCATTCCCAGTGAGGTTTTCATTTTTGAATCCCCACAATCTCAAAATCAAACACATAGATATTCATACACATTTTTTTCTTTTTTTCATAGAAACAAATTGCACATGAATAAGATGAAATATTATGCAAGGTTTTCACCCTATCTTTCCCAGCAGCCATCTAGAACTAGTGTGATAATGGACATGTAACATAAGTTTGAAAAACAGAATCATACACTCAGATATTCTTTCTGTTTTTAGGTGAATCTTTGAGATGTCCTACCTTCATTCACAGTACTTCATTCATCACAATCTGTGTACTCCCAGTTCTATAAATTTAAGTCTTAATATCTTCATTTTCCATAAATTACCAGTAAAATTCATTGATGGGCATAATAGTGTTTTCACATAAAATTTTGCTCAGGATCAGATAGCGAGTCTGTGTGCCTACTTCATGTTTGTAATTGCATACTAGGGGTTTATTAAATGCTTTACCATGAGTACAAGAGTCATTGGATCAGTTTATATAAATATTGCTCTCCTCCATACTCCAGGCTCGGTCAGGCTAGGTCAGGCCTAATTCCATACTCCAGGCTAGGTCAGGCATGTAGACCTTGGAGAGAATGTTCATTTCCCTTCCTGTCCAGTGGTTTAGTTTCACTAGGTGTAGGCAGGAGGTGACTCTGCTGCTGAGCTGTTCACCTAGGAGGGAACATGACCAGAGGTGGCTTCCAGACTATAGTTTAGTCAGGTGTGTTTTTGCCCCGTTCAGAGGAACTTATTTAAGTAAAGCAACATAAATTAGATGTCAACATTCACAGTAAAGAAATCAAAATCAGAAATTAATGATTAACTTTACATCCTAGATAATTTTTTTTCCTGACTTAATATGCCCAGGCCTGTAATTGGGAACTTATATCTGTCATTCAGCTCTTTGTAGCATCCTTTCCAATTTAAGTCATCTCAATTCTGGCAATTTGTTTTTCATTCTCCCAAGTACACTGTGATTGCATCATTTCTTAAGTTCCCAACATATGTGATTTCCATCTTCTCTCATCTTGTGTCAGTATGGGATTTTCTACTTTATATATTTGTGCTCTTCCGACTGAAATGCTGATGTCCCATCCTGTAACAGATATCCACTGGGTAACCAGATTGTGTAACTAATTTTTCATAAAAAAACAATTATTAATTCTTTGTTATAAAAACTCACATTTAGTAACAAAACAATTATTGCTTCATATAACTGTGGTAATCATGAAAAAAAACTATGCAAGAGAGCTTATCATAAAAAGTAGCAATGCATTGTTAGAACTAGCTAGTTGACAAAATATGACAGTGAAAACCTTCATGGAGAGGACTATAGCAGAACCACAAGGTCACCGGGTAGCAGGAGAGGTGGGGGTCCCAGGCAGCTGTGTGCTGAATGACTTAGAGATAAAAACCTATGACATCATAGGAAAAGACAACTGCAAGGCGTCTTCACAATGTATCCATTCCTTCAAATTAAGTTTCCATTTGGGGGCACTGCTGCTGAATATTGTCTTGCTCTAGTGGTTAAAATACACAACATTACACACTCTAGAGCTCATATTTAGTGGGTGACACAAACAACAGAGCAGCAGCTCAGATACATGCTGTGAGCCATGTGGACATTAGTGACAGCAAGAACCATAGAGCAGGGAGGAAGGACAGAGGGACAGCTGGGCAGCAGCACTGAGCACCACTCCAAGGAGGTGCTGCTGGAGCCCTCAGGCTCTGGACCACTCTGCACAGACTGAGGAGCAGGACCAGCCCTGGGGGAGCCTGCCTGGGTCATCAGGGAAGCAACAGCAAGGACAAGAGGGCTCTGGAAGCTCAGGCCCCAGGGCAAGTGTGTAGGGATGGGAGGATTCAGACTCTGCTCTGGACCAGGTGAGAGGCCAGTGGGTGTGGCATGGGGTCAGGTCCCCTTCTGGAGCTCACATGGGAGGCTCTGGTTGAGCAGAGAGCTGAGAGGAGGAGCCCAGGGCAGAGAGTGGGCAGTGGGCAATGAGGACAGCTGGGGCTCCCCTGGGTTTAGCAAAGGAAGCCAAGCATGCCAGGGACCCCTGAGGCCTGGGCACATCAGCACAGCTGGGTGCTGCTTAGGGACAGTGTGGGACCCACTGAGTCCTCTGTGTCTATCTCTTGCACCAGGGGCTATTGCATAGTAGGCTCTTAGCAAATCCGCTGATCAACTGAACCAAATAATAGCCTTAGGATTAAATTTGTAAAATATTTCAAACTAACAAAATGTGACTAGATCATTTTATAAATCAGTTTTTGGCATCCTAGAAATAATGGCATGGCAGAGTCTTGAGTTTCTTTCCTAAATCCTTTGTTTATTTTGATTTAAATTGAGAGAAAGGAAGGTGCCAACAGTCTGGTAGGACCAATCCCTGAACACACTCTTGCTTTAAGTTTATGTCTTCCATGGGCTAGTCATTTTAAAGGTAGGCTATATTTATATTAGATTTTTTGTTGCATAGATTAGAGTTCAGAGTATCATAAAATAGATTGATGTTAGTTACCAGAAAAACTATTTTTTCCCTAAATTGAAAATATTTATGTTGTCAAGTATGAAGGAGAAGAGTTCCATCAGGATCACATAATTCACTTTGGATTTCAATTTTTTAGGATCTGGGGCTTTGGAGTTAGACATGGGGGTCTATTCATTCTTTATTGGATTGAGGTGTTATTTTTTTTTGCAACAGAATTACATGAAACACAACCTTCTTGGTTACAATATAACTTGGAGAATACAGTTCCTGGGATTTCAAGGTGGGTCTAAGATGAGAGTCTCCCTTGACCATCTTACAAAGCACATGGTTCAAATATATAGTTTAACGACCCTCATTTCACCAGGACATATAGTGTAACAAGTGTAGGACTTTGGTTTACCTTCCAAGTATTAAGAGTAATGCAGTTTTTAAAACATTGCAGCCAATCACCAATGAGCAAGACTAATGAGCAAGCTGCCTGAACTTTACTCAACTCATTTCCAGCATCCCCAGGTGGGAGCTGTGAAGGGAGTAAGCAAGCTCTGTGTGTTCAGCACACAGTAGGGCCTTAAGCTGTGTCCATCTTCCCTTTTCCTTTCATACCTCAAACATGGAGGAAACTCATGCCCAGAGGCATTGACTGTCTCAATTACGGTCAACCCCCCTGAGAGAAGCACATTGTTGAATTTTAACAAGTACCCATCACCTACATTTAAGTTGAAGCTTAACCTTAGCTTTTCCAATTTGCTGAGGAACTGCCCATCCTTTTACACAGAAAGTGTATCCTGACCCTAGAAAAAAACAAGCCTCCAGAATGTCCCCCTTAGATAAACCTAACCCACACTTAACTCGGTTCAATAATATCACGGGTCTTACCTTGTCTGAGGTTCTGAGCTTTTATTTGAGAGGAGTAATTTTATAATTATGACATTCATTGCTGAAAGTTCATTGAGTTCCTTAAAATATTAAAACCCCAAGCCATGTTCCAGACTTCCAGGCTAAGCAACTAGGTCCTGCCTCTGAGCAGCAGCCCTGGCACAAGAAGACAAAGGCACCAACTAGGAAGGAATCCTTAGAACACATTCAGCGCTGACCACCCCCACCGATAGGACTCCCTTAGGCTGAATCACAGAGCCTTTCATCCTTGTGCAATGTCCCCTATGTTACCACTTTGCTCAAACACCCTCCTTTGCTATTACCTTGTTCAAGTGAGAACAAAGAGACCTGTCATACTTCCTTCCTCAGGTTCCACAGGGGGAGAGAAGGACAGCTGCTCCACCTGGTGTGCAGAGCCTTCCTTCAGGAGCTTTATAAGTCCTCCCTCCCCTCTAATTGGTCCCCAATGTCCACGCCCACAGGGACAGAAGCCTCAGCAATCACCTGACTTTGCTGACTTGGAGATGAAATCAGCTCAAGTTCAGAGCAAATCCACCAACCTGCTCAGCTCTGCCTCTGTCGCCTGCTGCCCAAAACTAGCCTCAGGAGGAAAGAACCAGTTATCCCAGAACATGTTTGGAGGGCTGTAAGGGGTGATATGCAGAGATTACTGAAACTCCTTGTTGTGTACGTTAGAGGATCAACAATATGCAGGAATCACATGAACCTTCAGCTGACCAGGAGCAATCCCTTCTATAGTCAGTTTCCAGAGCAAATTGTTGTTTGTGACTAACATTTTTTTAAGGGAATGAAACAAGCAGTTAAAGTGTTTGTGATTGATTTAAATTATGCTATCACAAAATACTTTCTTCTATTTGAAGAGAGGTAGGTAAGTGATTCATGAAAATACTAATGCAGTCAGACATTCTACTAAGGTGAAAAGTTGGCTCAAAGGTCTCATGATACAATGAGGATTTAGACTTGGAAAGATGAGTCTAGCCTGCCACATCCACCACTGATTGGGAGACTGAGTTGGATTTTTTTAAGACAATGGTTTGTTGCCAAATTCTTTTAAAATAATGACTAATAGCATCTGGAAATTAAGTGGAAGTATGTACGCCAAGTGCTCAAAAAGTATCAGTTGCAGAAATAGGATGAATAGATATGAGAATCTCTTATTATCTTGTTCACTTCACACATTGTCAAAAGAGAGAAATGCACATTTCAAGGTATTTTTGATACTTACCTGTTGGAATAACTTTCAGTCTCAGCTAGCAGCTACTAGCAGCTCGGAATTGCCTGAAATATCTACCTTCCTTCAGGCCTGACAGGAGGATCTGCAGAATGGGGTGAAACCACATCCTCAGCACTTGTGGTTAGCATTCCCAAACTGCCCGGCCAGGAAACTGAGAGTCAGGGGCTTCAGGGCATGAAACCCCTGACTCAGTAAGGGCTAAAGACCCTTCCAGATTACTTTCTGCCATGACAGCAATATTTAGAGTTTCTTTACAGTGCAGTTACGTTAGGCAGAAGATGATTGGCTTATGGATATTGTCTTGCTTATGTATGATTGACACTGCACGCCCCACTCAAACCCTATAACAGTTGTGTGCATTCCAAAAATAAACTGAGCTACTGGATGACAACCTGAGGTGGGTCTCCAGCCAGTTCTATCACCAGCTCTCAGAGAGTCTGTGTGTTGATTCTGCATCTCTACCCACTGCGACAAGGTAGCCGAGTGACCATCGACCACGAAGGACTTAGGAACACATTCACTTACCTGTGACATAGAGCCTTTTATCTGAGGAAGAAATTATAGAATATCATTTAACTTAATAAGATTGGATTCAATACATAGTTGCGACCCATATGATGGAAGTATCATGAAGTGCTAGTCTTAACAAATGATTCCGTTGCTTTAAATCTCAGGAGTGGATCAGTTATAAACATAGGAGAGCTCTTGTTATTTCCGCTTATCTTTTGTGGATGCCTTCTGTCTCCCCCGTGTGCGGGTTCTTCTGCTGTAGGCCTACAGAACTCCTGAGCCTGGTACCTGTACAGTCCATGGGGAACAAGGAAGCGGAGCTGGAGAAGAGTGCCATCCAGGGTGATGGATCTTGGCTCACATTTATGAACACAGGTCCCACACTGACCCCTTTGGCTTGTCACAGTATGTTCTTCCTCCCTAAAACTTAGGAGGGCATTCCCTGTCCGAATGCCAGCGTCCTTTCACATTCTTGACTCACTCCATATGGAAAAGAATGAGTGTGTTCAGAGTACCTGGTCAGCCAGCGTTGACGTCTCCTTCCACTGAACTTGGCCTCGTGCACTCTGCACCCACATGCTCTGCCTCCTGTCCAGGGACAGTGCAGGAAGTAGCTGTGCTTGAGCAAGTCCACCCCTCTGCCTTTGTTCTGCCCTTCATCTCCTAGTTCTAGTTTTCTCTCAGATGCATCTTAAAAAAAAATTCCAACATAATGTTTTTAGCCCAATGGTGGGTTTATGGAATTCAATAATGCTCTTTAAACCTACAAAAAAAAAAATTGAAGGAGCTGACCTGACATTGAGTTTCTTTTTCTGTCTGTAGAGATGGAAGTTGCTCATTTTTAAGGTAGAGTAATGGGGGAAATGATGGAGAAGGGTTTTCAAGGATGGTGATCAAGAGGGCACCCAGGGTGAAAGAGACAGCTCCAGGGTGATGTCTCCAGGACCAGAGGACCTTGTGTACGTGGATAGATCATGTCCACTTCATGTTCAAGGGAAGGTGGGTTGCCAAGGTGAAGAGGCCCCTGGGAGGACTTTGCCAGAGAAAGCTGGTGTGACAAGCACTTCAGGCTGACTTTGGAAGACTAGGAGGCCAGGAGAAGGGTATACACCAGTGACCACTGTGGATAATGACAAATGGCTACTAAGGGGTTGGGGAACAGCTAGGTGAAGAATAGTGACTTTGGGGAATGAGTATATTTAAATAGGTCCTTTTGGAATGTTATTATGTTTTTAGCACATTTATATGCTGATTTCAGTACAAAAAGTTTGTTCTGGCCCCAAAACAGCTGCAGATATTTACACTCTCCAGGGCATTCCAGCAGTCCCTCCAGTCCCTTGCTGTTTACTCCATGGGTCCTTTAGAAGTGGCTGTGGTGGCTTAGACAGAGTCAGTGCAGGAGCTCATCAGCAAGAGGTTGGCCTCACCGGGGCTAATTTGTTATTATTATTGAGACCTAATATTGATTCATCTTTCTGGAGTCCCACAAAACAATTGATACATTTTATAATATGTTATAGAAAAATCAGGGCAGTAAGCACTTCCAGCTCCTCAAACATTAATCATTTCTGTGTGTTGGGAATTTTCACAGGCTTCCAGCTATTTTAGAATATATTATGGATGACAGTAGCCAGCATATGATATTTGTCTTTCTGTTACTGTCTTACATCACTTAGTAACTATGAGTGCATCTAATGTTGCTGCAAATGACAGGGTTTCACTCTTTAATATTACGTTTTGAATCAGTACATTTCCTCACCCACATGTCTCTTGCTGGGAACCTTGGTGGTGCTCCTGTGCATAGTACTGTAATGTCCATGGAGGGCAGGCCTGTCTTGGACAGAATCACTTTATTTCCCCTGGACATATACCCAGTGATAGGACTGCTGGATCCTGGGAGAGTTCTATTTTTAGTTTCCTAAGAACCCACAAACTGTTTTCCATAATGGCTATGCTAATTTATATCTCCACCAACAGTGAATAAGAGATGGCCTTTTCCATAGCCTCATGATTATTTGTATTTTTATTTATTCATATATTTTTGCTTTTTTATTATAGCCTTTCTAACATGAGTGAGATGATTTTAATGATTTAAATGATTTAAATGCAGTTTAAATTTGCATTTTCTTCATGACATTTTGACCACTTTTTACAGACTTTGCCATTCCCACGTCATTGAGAGTATCTATTCAGATCTTTACCCATTTACCAATAGTTACTTTTTCCTTCAGGACTGATTTAGTTACTATCTGATCTCCCAACAAGGTAAACCAAAGCTTAGCCTTCGACATGGCCTCCTTCAGAGAAACTGAGCAGCCTCCTGGAGGCAGGCTGATTGTCTGGAATCTTCCAAGCCTCAGAGGGTGTCAGTCGGTTCTCCAGCACATGGACACAGGTTCATCTTCTGGGTTTGGCAGCCTGTGCGATTGCTTCAGTGGGTAGAAGCCCTTCCAGGAGTCTGCACTGTCTGTCATTCCTGGATGGACAAACCTATCCATGGATCCTCTAGTGTGTGACTCTGGCCAACAGGCAGATCTTGTGGGAAGCAAAGTGGGCAGAGAACTCCTTCCCATTGGAATCCCATGAAAATAGAAGAGAGATCAATGGTGTAAAGGAAGGGATTGAGGGGGAGGCAGGAGAGATGGGATAAGGGAAGAATAGTGGGATGAATCTGAGCAAATTTCCTATGTGCACAAATGAATGTTCCACAGTGAACCTCACCTTCATTTATATCCATAGTATAGCACATTGCTAAAAAGTCTATAATAAATAGAAGAGAACCAGTTCAGTAGCAGAAAGAGAACAGGACTAGGGAGGAGGGGAAGAAAGAGGGAGGTACTAGACACTGACCTAGAGTGGATTATATTCATATTGTGTGTCAAAGGAGCCCCAATGCTATGCATGATCACGACACCCTAATACGACACTCAATAGATGATTGTGTGTACGTGGAGGGTTCGCGTCCTCCCTCTGCTCTTTCCACCATCTACTTGTCCAGTTATATTCCACAGCCACACTGTTTTGATTCTTTAGATGTTGGAAATTTTTAAATCAAGAAGTGTCAGTCTTGAAATTTTATTTTAAGAAAAGAAAGTTAAGGGCCAGGGATGTGGCTCAAGCGGTAGCGTGCTCGCCTGGCATACGCAGGGCGCTGGGTTCGATCCTCAGCACCACATAAAAATAAAATAAAGATGTTGTGTCCATCAAAAACTGAAAAATAAATATTAAAAAATTCTCTCTCTCTCTCTCTCTCTAAATAAAAAAAGAAAAAAAGTTAATTGAGATTGTGTTTGCTGTTCAGAATCCCTGGACATTTCATATAAATTTTATGATGGGATTTCTATTTGGGGGGGGGTGTCAGATTTTTAATTGGGATTGCCTTGTGACTTTAGGTAACTTGTGTATTGTGACATGGTGTTAAGCCTTCCAGACCATGACTGCCGCTCTATTTATATCTAGTTGTCTTCTTTAATTGGATTCATCAACTCTCGACTACCGTCAATGTTCAAGCCTTTTGCCTCTGTAGTTAAGTTTACTTGTAAGTGCTTTATTTCTTTTAATTGCTTTTGTGAATAGAAATATTCTAACAAAAACATTTTCAGAGTCATTTTTGGTTTATAGTAACACAACATGTAATCATTATTAATTTTGGATGCTGAGACTTTGAAATTTTCACTTTTTTTCTTTTCATCTCTCTTTTTCATTGGTATTAGGGATTGAACTCAGGGCCACCTGATCACTGAGCCACATCCCCAGCCTTACTGTGTATTTTATTTAGAGACAGGGTCTCACTGAGCTGCTTAGCACCTCACTTTTGCTGAGGCTGGCTTTGAACTCATGATCCTCCTGCATTAGCCTCCTGAGCTGCTGGAATTACAGGCGGGTGCCACTGCACACGGATATTCTTTCTTTCTTTCTTTCTTTCTTTCTTTCTTTCTTTCTTTCTTTCTTTCTTTCTTTCTTTCTTTCTTTCTCTCTTTCTCTCTCTCTCTCTTTCTCTCTCTCTCTCTCTCTCTCTCTCTCTCTCTCTTTTACTCAGAATTAAACCCAGGGGTGTTTGGCCAATGAGATACAATCTAAGTTGCTTAAGGTCTCACTAATTTTCTGAGGCTGCCCTTGAACTTTCGATCCTCCTGCCTCAGCCTCCTGAGTCACTGGGATCTTTGTTGGGCAAACTCTCCTGGTCATTTATTATCTCTAACAGTTTTCTGAGTGTGGAATCATGAGGTTTCCCATGTATGTTATGATGTCATATAAAAATAACAATGGTGTTATTTTTTCCCCAAATAGGATAATTGTATTTAATTCTTCTTGTGTGACTTCTGAGGCTCCACCTCCAATTGCACATTGAATGGAGCCCGGGAAAGCGAGTGTATTCATCCTGTTCTACATAATGCATAAGATTTTAACCTTTCACTGTGTACAAAGATGCTGCTCTGAGTTAAATTCTCAACATGATTTCACATTAAGATTTAGCTCAAGTAATGCATGGACATGATCAGCAATGCACAGGACAAAGTGTCTTCCCAACACCAGGCAATGACATCAAATAGTTCTACATTTTTCTTCATATTTGCCCACTTATTCTCAAGTCACATGCTTTTCTTCTTTGAATCTCACAGCCCATGCACCAGTTCCTGGCTCAGATCTTGGCCCGGGGCTGAGAACTGGCTCCTGGCCACATCACCCTCTGCATGGTGCTCACCCTCCTCCCAGGCTCTCATGGGGCTGTGTCCCTCCAGATGGCTCAGGGGAGGGTGGACTCCAGGCTTCTCATTGTCAACACTAGTGCTCTCTCTGACACTTTAGGATCTCGTTCTCAAAGAGAATTTCTCATGAAAATTCTTTCAATAAAACATTTCTCATTCATTGTGTGATGTTTTCATGCTGCTTTCAAACAATAGCACAGATATTTGATTTCTGAGAATTTTTTTTCACAATATGAAACTTATTATTATTTCATTATAAACATTTCTAGGAAAGCCCACAAGCATACATCAGTTCTCTTTTTTCCTCCCCTAGATTTACTACCTTTTCTAAATGTCAGTCCTCTAGTGTTATTGCTTCTGTTTTGTTTACCTTCTGGGAGATTTTAACAAGTTTGTCTTTTAACTTTTTTCTTCTTCATTTCTCAATCAGTATAATTTGCTTTCCAACAGAATTTTATCATTCTCTTCCTCTTATAAAACTTGAGGAGAGGATACGTGTGTCCTTTCAGTAATATCTTGAAATATGTCTGAAATTTTGAACTTTTATTTAAAATGATCATTCTCTTGCTTATTCTTCAAATCACTTTCAACTTAACATATATGCATATATGTGAGTTTTTGTGTCTTAGTGCAAGTTTCCACTGTGTGGACTTACTGCTTCCTGATGTTAGATTTCCTCATAAATTCAGTGACTTTGGCTGTAAGATAATATAGAAGCATAAAAACTTTATGCTTTTGGGGAATGTTTTGCAAATTGTCCAATGTTCATCTTTTATCAGGAGCAGGACTCCCTACGCATCTCTGCAGAGATTCTCTGGATACTATCTCCTCTTTCACAGGCACCTGACCACTCCTCTATCAAGAGTCCTCCTCCATGCTCAGCATACTCCATTTACATCGCACATGGACACTGCTACTCCTGGATCAGGCCATGTCTGTCAGACGAGATGTCCCATTGCTCCATGTGATGGTTTAGATGTGACGTGTTTCCCAAAAGCTCAAGTGTGAGGCAATATAAGAGGATGTAGAGGTGCAACGATTGGGTTGTGAGCCGCTTAGCCTACTGGGTACATTTATCCACTGAGGGATGACCTGGTGGCAACTGTTGGCAGGCAGGATGTGGTTGAAGAAGGTGGGTCCATAGGGATGTGCCTTTGGGGATTTTATTTTGTTTTTGTTGAGCAGAGTAGTCTCTCTCTGCTTCCTGTGGCCATGTACCCTATCCTTCTGCAGCCCTGAGGAATGGAGTTGGCCATCTATGGACTGAGACCTCTGAGAATGTGACCCCCAAATAAATTATTCCTCCTTGAAATTGTTCTTGTCAAGTCTTTTGATCATAGCAACAAAAAAGCTGACTGGTATACTATGTATCAAACATCTATTCAAGTGGATTAGAGAAAGTGAACATGTGTGGGCACTCCTAGCACCTGTTAGGTGGCAATTAGATTTAATTGTGATTAATTTTGAGAATAATATTCTTCCTTGTTTTTCTAGTGTTTTTTATAATCTTTAAAAATTTAAAAACCATTGGGATAAATTGATGATTATTTCAAAATACAAATCTCAATATGTCTGATTCTAATGGTTCTCATGGAGCAATTTATTTTCTAAAAAGATGTAATTCTTTGTGGAAATGAATTTCATGTCAACCTGAGTATGAGTGCATGTGTAGAGAAAGAGAGTCAGAGAGAGAGAGAGAGAGAGGTGGATAGATAGGTAGATTTATTGATTGATTGATTGATTGAGGGTGGAGGGAGTTGCTATTGATGTTGTAATTTGTTTGGTTGATTTTGTGCAATTATAGGGATCTAACTCAGGTTCTTATGTCTGTGAAGTAAGATCTCCACCAGAAAGGTATATACATCAGGCCTTAGATTTAAATTGAAAAACCAGTCAATAATACTAAAATGAATCTTACACTTATGGTAATTTATATAAGTTATATTTAAAAATCTGAAACACATGGTGTGGATGTATGATTCAAAGCCTATTTATATATGTTATCACAGGTTTCTCAATTACAGGGTAAATTCAAGTAATTCTTTACTATTAATAACTGATTCATCTGGCCCTGTATAATGAAATAATGTTTTATCCAACCAAAAACCTCTACTATTAATTACTTAAATCTTTAAATGACCTTTATTCTTACTTCTGTTTTATAACAGGTGGGTGTTTGCTTTGTAGTGCAGAGTATTCAAATCCATAGATTATGAACTTGATGAATTTTTTTTGCATTTTCTCAATTTCTTTTTTTTAATTTTTTATTAGTTGCTCAAAACATTACAATGATCTTGACATATCATACATTTGATTCAAATGGGGTACATAATCTTAATCTTATTTTTCCATGTGTACAGATTGCAGGATCACATTGGTTATACAGCCACTTTTATACATAGGGCCATACTAGTGTCTATTGTATTGTGCTGCCCTTCCTATTCCACCCTCCCCTCTCCTCCCCTCTTTCTACCCAATCTACTGTGACACTTTTCTCTCTCTCTCTCTTTTTTCTTCCCCCTCATACCATCTTATATGTAATTTTGCATAACAATGAGGGTCTCCTACCATCTTCAGTGCAATTCCCATTCTCACTCCCATTCCCACGCACCTCTTGTCCCTATTTAATGATAATCTTCTTCTCATGCTCTTCCTCCCTGCTCTGTTTTGAGTCACCCCCCTTATATAAAAGAAGACATTCTGCATTTGTTTTTTAGGGATTGGCTAGTTTCACTTAGCATAATCTGCTCTAATGCCATCCATTTCCCTGCAAATGCCATGATTTTGTTGTTCTTTAGTGCTGAGTAATATTCCATTGTGTATAAATGCCACATTTTTTTATCCATTCATCTATTGAAGGGCATCTGGGTTGGTTCCACAGTCTAGCTATTGTGAATTGTGCTGCTATGAACATTGATGTAGCTGTGTCCCTGTTGTATGCTCTTTTTAGGTCTTTTGGGTATAGTCCGAGAAGGGG
This sequence comes from Marmota marmota marmota, assembly GCF_001458135.2. Lineage (NCBI taxonomy): Eukaryota > Metazoa > Chordata > Mammalia > Rodentia > Sciuridae > Marmota > Marmota marmota. Next base: position 1,024,648 of record NW_026003318.1, on the reverse strand, counting down.
AATAGCTGGGTCAAATGGTGGTTCCATTCCCAGCTTTCCAAGGAATCCCCATACTGCTTTCCAAATTGGCTGTACCAATTTTCAGTGCCACCAGCAATGTACAAGTGTATCCTTTTCCCCACATCCTTGTCAGCACTTGTTATTGTTTGACTTCATAATGGCTGCCATTCTTACTGGAGTGAGATGGTATCTTAGAGTGGTTTTAATTTGCATTTATCTGATTGCTAGAAATGGTGAGCATTTTTTCATGTATTTGTTGATTGATTGTATGTCCTCCTCTGAGAAGTGTCTGTTCAGATCCTTGGCCCATTTGTTGATTGGGTTATTTGTTTTCTTGTTGTTTAATTTTTTGAGTTTTTTGTATACTCTGGAGATTAGAGCTCTATCTGAAGTGTGAGGGGTAAATATTTGTTCCCAGGATGTAGGCTCCCTATTTACCTCTCTTATTGTTTCTCTTGCTGAGAAAAACTTTTTAGTTTGAGTATGTCCCATTTGTTGATTCTTGATTTTAATTCTTGTGCTATAAGTGTCCTATTAAGGAATTTGGAGCCCGACCCCAGGAGATGGAGATACTTGGGAATCAACCTAACAAAAGAGGTGAAAGAAATATACAATGAAAACTACAGAACCCTAAAAAGAGAAATAGAAGAAGACCTTAGAAGGTGGAAAAGATATACCTTGTTCATGGATAGGCAGAACTAATATCATTAAAATGGCCATATTACCAAAAGTACTCTATAGGTTTAATGCAATGCCAATCAAAATCCCAACGGCATTCCTCACAGAAATAGAAAAAGCAATCATGAAATTCATCTGGAAAAATAAAACACCCAGAATAGCAAAAGCAATTCTAAACAGGAAGAGTGAAACTGGCGGTATAGCAATACCAGATTTTAAACTACACTACAGAGCAATAGTAACAAAAACAACATGGTACTGGTACCAAAACAGGCAGGTAGACCAATGGTATAGAATAGAGGACACAGAGACCAATCCACAAAATTACAACTACCTTATATTAGACAAAGTTGCCAAAAGCATGCAATGGAGAAAGGATAGCATCTTCAACAAATGGTGCTGGGAGAACTGGAAATCCATATGCAACAAAATGAAATTGAATCCCTTTCTCTCACCTTGCACAAAAATTAACTCAAAATGGATCAAGGAGCTAGGAATCAAACCAGAAACTTTGTGTCTAATAGAAGAAAAAGTTGAACTTGATGAATTCTTACAAGTGCCTGTTTTCTATTCTTGGAATGATCACATATATACTCTTATTTAGTTATAATTTTCTAGTGAAATATAGTGCCCAAGTATGGGCATTCCCTGTCTTGGCAAGGAGGTTGCATGGTAAGCGTCTTTCAGACTCCACAGTGGCTCTTTGTCTCTTCCAGGCAAAGACACTTGCTGCCCTCTGTGACATCTGCTGCTGCTGCCATCACTGCCATCATGGTGCAGGGAAACCATGAGCAGCTCCAAGATGTGTGTAAATACATGAGAGGCACAAGTTAATTGCTCTGTGCACGGGTTGCTTGAAAGCAAAAGTGTGAGCTCTGCTGCTGTGGATAGAGATGAGAATGAACACCACGGAAAGTTTGTGTCCTCCCCAACACATATTAAATGCAACCCCACAGTGGTAGTATTGGAGGTGGGGTGTTCAGGAGGTGCTCCATCAGTCATAATGCAGGACCTCACAAATGAGTGGGAGCTCTGAAAATCACTTCTGAGGAGCTTGTTCACCCTCACCTCACATGGGGACACAGGACGGGGGCACCGTGTTTAACCTGGATGCGGCCCTCACCTTGCACGGAATCTTCAGGGATAGATTTACATTGCTCATTTGCCTCCTACCTAAAGGTGTCTTGTTATCGCAGCTTCAATGCACGAAGGTAAAATCTTTGCTGTTCTGGTCGCTTGCTGTCCCTGGAACGAATCCAAAGGATACGGGATTCAGCAGAGGTGCTGAGTGCAGGCCCTGTGTTCATACTAGATAGTGAACGGTGGAGGCCACCAGGAGCCTGGTCCACTCTCCTCTGAAACACCATGGTCTTGGGGAACTCATGTCAGCACTGTGCCCTGTAATATCAGCATTGGAATCTCTCAATCCCCTCTTGCTGATGTGGAAGCTAAGCACACAAACAAAACGACCCTTGTAACACCCCTCTAAGGCAGAGCTGAGGTGCCAGAAGGAGGAAGCACCAAGGTGACACACAACTCCTGCAGAACAGCCCCAGCAGGACAATCCAGGGAAACTGTTACCTTCAAGACTGCCACTACCACTGTTGATGGAGCTGTCCACCATGACCTTGAGACTAGGTTTACCAAGTAGCTGCTGGACTCCCTTCAGAGCTTGCCTGCTCACTGAACAACTCCTGCAGATTCCTCCTAATAAGCCCTCAACCTCCCTGTGTTCTCCAGACACACTTAAGTCCACCCAGCCTGTGCACTGGTATCCTGCAGGCTTTATTCCCAGAGAAAAATCTATTTCTGAAGATTCATCTATGTTTGCATGTTTGATTGACTTGTAACACTGATTTTGCTGCAGAGGTCACAGTTAATCTAATATGTCATGCCCATAACTGTGGACGACCAGCAAATATGGAGAACCACAGGATCTCAGAAATGACTTTGTGAAATCCTTTGCCCTAGCAAGTCCTCTGGCTCAGGAGTACAATAAAGCAACACCCACTGACATGGGACTGCACCCACTAAGGCACTTCTTTCCTCTTAGCCCATGACATTAGGAAGTTGCATGTAGAAAACACAGAGAGAAGTTCAAATTTCTGCCATCCAATACCTTCTCTAGAAGCTTCTACTGTAGATAATCTTGAGTGTTGGGCAAATGTTACCTCTTGGGGAGACTGACCCACATTATCTCCACCTCACAGTGTCCCTAGAGCCCTCTTCACTATGCATCATTTTAGCCATTTCAGAAAACTATGAATCTGCAGTCATTATATTGCCTTCCTCTCATTAATTAAATTTTATCCTCCAACTGTGAGATGCAAAATTTAGAGCACGTGTTATCTGTTTTAAAGTGGACAGTGTGTGCATTCACAGTTTTATTATAAATTGATTTAATAAAGTTTAATTTATGGAAAGAAAAAGGTACTGCTTTCTTTCTATATTGACAGACGAATATCTTTTTTTCACAAATAGCTTTCAGCAGTGTGATAATGTGGAATGTAGTAATGATTAACTTCCTGATTTAAGAAAAACCTCAACCAAGGTACTCACTTTTTTTCTCGTTGCCTTTAAAATGTGTGTGTGGGGAAAAAAAACAATTATATCCAGGAGTAGGTGTTTTATCAAAAGTCTCTGAGTAGTGAGTACATACAACATTGCCTGTCACCCAAAGGTGGGTATGTAATGTTCCATAAAATGGAGGTCAGATTAACATTTTGGCCTTAAATGAGTCCTTTTATTCCAACTCCACAAGTCCAAAAAATTTAAAAAAAACTTTATACTTCCATCTCCTAATTATTCAAAAATATTTTTATCCACCTCCATCATTATAACCACAGCCATTAATGTCCATAGAATTTTCTAGTTACATTCAAATTGGCATTGAAATCAGATTGTATCACACAAGATTTTAAATTGAAGGGGAATGAAAGAAATTAGCATCCACTAGAAGAAAAATGAAGGAACACTTGAAAGCCAAATGGTGGCTCAGAGCAATCAGACTGCAGGTGTACACCAAGGACAGTGCCCAGCACACACATAAGAAGAGCAATCAGGCTGCATGTCCAGGACCATCCAAAGTGTTGAATGAAGAAGGTGAACAGGGCAATAAACACACATAAAAAGTGTAGCATTTTTCCTCAAGGCAAAATTACACATAACATGGCCAGAGAATAATTAAAGATATGAAAAACAGGTTTCTAGGAGCCACATGGAGTTCCACATCACTTCAAGCAAGACTAACATTAAAAATTTAAAAAAAATGAACGCTTGATTTTAAGAGTACATAGGACAATGCTTTATCCCAAGAACAGAAATCATGGAACAGTTCTCGCAGAGGGAGAGGATTACAAATCAACCAGCTCTTGCATTTTTGTAGACACTGACCATATGTGGTGTGGATACTTGAAATGTGGAGAGTAATATGAAGCCATGGTAAATATCAACCTCATAAGAATTTTGTTACACTAATATTAATGTGTATACAATCAAATGGTGTAAAATAGAGTATGATATAAAATAATCTATAATTTTTATTATTAATAATTTTAAAAGAACTAAAAAATATCAGTTTGATTAATATTAACATGGATTGCAATGTTTTCAATTAAATAAAAATATTAATAATAAATATAGAAGCTTATAAACATCAAAATATCATTTAAATTAATTTTACAGTTAAACGTGTAACTGGAAAACTTTAATTGCATATGAGTCTTATACTTTCTATTGGACACCACAGCTCTTGAGTCTGCCTGGGAGAAGCAATAGCAAGGAGCAGGGATAGCCACGGTCACTTCTTCCTGGAGGAGAACATCCCCCACATTCTCCTCATGGCCCCAGGACCTCCTTGTTCCTCAGGCTGTAGACAATTGGGTTGAGCATGGGGGTGAGGACGCTGTAGAAAACTGCAAGGATCTTGTCCTCTTCTGGTGAGCGGAGACTCTTGGGCCGGAGATAAGTGTAGACAAAAGGTGTGTAGTAAAATGTCACCACAGTTAAATGTGTGGAGCACGTGGTGAAGGCCTTTTTCCTCCCCTCTTTTGAGCGCATGTGGAAGACAGCAAAAAGGACCCGTCCATAGGAGGCCGTGATGCCAAGGAATGGAAGGAGGAGAAACAGGACTGCACTCACAAACACCATGTACTCATAGTCCCAGGTGTCCACACAGGCCAGAGGCATCATGGCTGGGATGTCACAGTAGAAATGATTGATGGCTCTAGACCTGCAGTAAGGAATCTGAAAAGTATAGATGGTGTGTGCCAGGGAGTTGATGGAGCTCAGCGTCCAGGACCCCAGGATCATCTTCACACATACCCTTTTACTCATGCGGATGGGGTAGTGGAGGGGGTGGCAGATGGCCACAAAGCGGTCATAGGCCATGGAGGCCAGAAGTAAGCCTTCAGAACATGCCAATGTCACAAAGAAGAAGATTTGTACACCACAGCCTAGGAAGGAGATGCTCTTCTGGCCAGACAGGAAGTTGTATACCATCTTGGGGACAGTGGAGGAGATGTACATCAGGTCCATGAGGGAGAGCTGGCTGAGGAGAAAGTACATGGGGGTGTGGAGCCGCGGGTCCAAGAAGATGAGGGCAGTCATCCCTGAGTTCCCCAAACAGGCAAAAACAAACACAGAGACGATCAGGAGCAAGAGAAGTAGGCCAGTTTGGTTTTGCGGTAACAGCCCCAATAAAATGAAATCACTTGAAGTTTGGTTCCATTTCTCCATGGAAATGCACTGCGTTGATATGCTTGAAAGAAAAATAAATAGAAAAGCTAAGAACGAAACATCATATGAATCAGCACAGGAGAATAACAAGGAATTGACTTTATGAGACCTTGTTTAGATTGAAATCTTTTTCGTTCAACATCACAGCTCTTGTTGAATTCATTTTAACCTGAATTAAACATTCCTTTCCCAGTCCTCACTGGTAAGCATCTTAGCAAGTCATAGACACAAACATGGTCCTGAAATACAGCCTAGTAACGGGCACAGCAAACTCAGTGAAGCAGCTGGAGGCTCCTTCCTGGTGACTCCTGCAGGGGACCTTCCTCAAGGCTGTATGAAGGGTCTCAGCACTGAGGAAGCCGGGATCCCTCCTTTCTGGCCTCCTTAATTCAATACTCACGTTTACCACACACATGACCTGTGTGCTCAGAAGACCCCTGTGGGCTCACGTGACGCTAGGTGCTCCCGACCTTGCCTCTTCCACATCCCTCATTTCTGACCTTTCCTCCCCAGATGTCACTTTGATACTCTATAAACTGGGATCTTATCCCCAGTACTGTACAGCTCACCTTCTAAAAGACAGTCCTCTCCTGGTCCCTCAGTGTGTCACTAAACACAATCAAACTGTAAAAGGCTTCTATGTCCTGTGAGATCTACCTGGTCATAATGTGTTCTTTAGTGTTTTGTTTTGTTTTTTTCCTAACGAGGCTTCCATTATCTGAGGCCCTACAAACCCAATATCCAACATCTAGATTTTCATGCACATTTTTCTTTTCTTTGTGTAAACCCATGATTAAGGTGACAGAGTAAATAATGCATGTAGATTTCGTGCTCTTTGCTTGATTCACCTAGAACCAGTGTGGTTAACAGAAATATAACGTGGATGTGAACAACAGAACCATACACTCACATATTCTTTCTATGTGTGAAACATTGCCATTCCCTAACTTCTCTGAACTATTTTTCACATAATTAAACTTATTATTGCCCATCCCTAACACAAATCTATATATTTATGTGTTAACACCCTCATTTTCCAAATGCAAATGGTAGCACTCATTGATGTGAAGAATAGCATTATTAAATACAGCTATGCCTGGGATCAGACCCTGAATCTGTGTGCGTACTTCATATTTCTAATCTTCTAAAATGCCAAATTCAGCAATTGATGAATGATTTACTGTGTGTAAATTTATTCATTCAATTCAATGTGTGTAATCACGATTCTCCTGCAAAAATAAATCATATTGCATTCCACATTTCCACCTAGGTTAAGTAAGGAGCACAAAGCTAAGGGGAACTGATCACCTACACTTCCTGTCCTGTGGATGGTTGTCAGATGAGCAGGCAGGAGGGCAACTGTGCAGCTAAGCTGTTCAAGGAGGAAGGATGTGAGCTGTGTGCAGTTTAGTGCCCTCTTCAGAGTTAATTATACAAGAGAGTAACAAAAACTAGACGTTCAGCATGGACAGTAAAAAAATGAAAAAGTGGAAAAAATGAGTGACTTTACCTTTCTTGATATTTTTTTTCCTTACTTTTTATGTCCAGGTCTTTTCTTGGCAACTTTTATCTCAACTCATTACAGCCTTTCTTTTTACCTTTCTGCCATCCATGTCTGGCAATTGCTTTTGTTTTTCTTTCATTTTTCCAAATATGCATAAAACATATCATAGCATTTCTTTCAATTGCAGTATGTGAGTCTGACTTCTTCCCTGCGCTTGGTTTTGGCTTTTGCACTTAATATGTTGGTGCTCTTCCATCTGAAAGCCACAGTGGTGCCAGATCCTGTCTTAGAAATTAATTTTGATAGTCATCTTGGATCATTGCTATTTTCTCAGGAAAAAAACAGTAATTGATAGTTTGATACTATTATTCACCTTTAGTAACTTAAACAAAATCATTGCTTTTTGTAACTGGGTAAACAGGAATAAAATTTTGAAAGAGAGCTTATCATAAAAATGAAAGTGCATTATTAGATCTCTGCAGTTGTCAGATGCTGAGAGTGAGAATACCTGCTCATGTCCCCAGCAGCAGCACCGAGCCCTGGGCAGCAGGAGAGGTGGGATCCCAGGCTCCTCTGCTTCTAACAACTTTGAGAAGCAAAGACTCATGACCTCATAAAAAAATAAAAAGCATAGATCACATCATCATGACACAATCAGCCTTAATGTGCTCACTGCTTCTGCTTTGTGGCCATGCTTCAGGTATCGACTTGCTTTAGTGGTTAAAATAGACAACATTCCACAATCTGGAGCTCATATTTAGTGGGTGACAACAGAGCAGCAGCTCAGACACATGCTGTGAGTTGTGTGGACATTAGTGACAGCAAGAACCAAAGTGCATGGAGGAAGGACAGAGGGACAGCTGGGCAGCAGCACTGAGCAACACTCCAAGGAGGTGCTGCTGCAGGAGCCCTCAGGCTCTGGACCACTTTGCACAGACTGAGGAGCAGGGCCAGCCCTGGAGGGAGCCTGCCTGGGTCATCAGGGCAGCAGCAGGGACAAGAGGGCTCTGGAAGCTCAGGCCCTAGGGCAAGTGTGTTGGAAGGAGTGAGGACTCAGATTCTGCTCTGGACCAGGTGAGAGGCCTGTGCGTGTGGCATGGGGTCAGGTCCCCTTCTGGAGCTCACACAGGAGGATCTGGTTTAGGAGATAGCTGAGGAGGAGCCCAGGGCAGAGAGTGGGCAGTGGGCAATGAGGACAGCTGGGGCTCCCCTGGGTTTAGCAAAGGAAGCCAAGCATGCCAGGGACCCCTGAGGCCTGGGCACATCAGCTCAGCTGGGTGCTGCTTAGGGACAGGGTAGGACCCATTGAACCACCCCTCTCTGCTGCTTGGCTCAGGGGTTAGTTCACAGTGGGCTCTCAGAAGTTCTGCTGATTAACAGAACCAAATATGAACCTCAGAGGTAAATTAGCAATAAAGACCAAACTAAGAAAAAGTGACTAGGTCATTTTATATATCAACATTTAACATATAGATCCTTCCATGTAGGGCATAAGAGCCTCTTGTGCTGCCTTCCTCCTTTCTAGGTTTAGTCCTCGCTTAATTTCAGAGGAGGAAAGATACCAATAATCCTGGTAGTGCCAAGCCCTGAGCACACAGTCTACTGTAAACTTACATTTTCTCTGAACCAGTCATTTTGAAGGAAGGCTTTTGTTTATATTTAGATTATCTGCTGCCTAAATTGGAGTTCAGAGTATTATATAAATGGTTTGATGATAGTTACTACAGCTGTACATTTTTTACCTACACTGACAAGTTTCACATTGTCAGGCAATCATTGCAGACAGTGATTTTCAGAATCCTGAACATCTGGTATTTGAAGCTTTTAGGATCTGAGACATTGGAGCTAGCCAGAGGGTCTATTTCCATCCATGAATAGTGATTTTTTTTCTTGCGGGAGACTTCCTTATTTCATGCATCACAATTACATGAAACACCAACTTCTGGGTAACAATATAACTTGGACAGTGTTGTTCTTGTGACTTCAGTTGGGTGCAAGATCTGTGTCCCTCTTGACCATGCTACAAGTCATACTGCTTAAATATATAGAATTAAAAAAAAAAACTAACCTCATGTGACAGGGCAAAATACATGTATGAGTACCAAGTGTGGCACTCTGAGTTTATCTCTGGAAGTCGTAAGAAAAGAATTTTAAAAGTCTTGTAGACAATCAGTCCAAGACTAATGAGGAAATTATTGACCTGCAGCTCACTCGGTCTCAACATCCTCAGGTAAGAGCTGTGGAGATAGAGTAAGTAACTTGTGTGTATCCAGCTCGTAGAGGGGGCCTGAAGGTATGTCCCTCTCCCCTCTTTCTTCCCTGCATTAATCCCTGAGGACACTCAGACACAGAAAAATCCATATCTCAATTAAATTCACACCACTGGCGGGTACCCCAGGGTAGAATTTTAACAGTTCACATCAATACAGTCACTTAAGATTGTTCTTGCTTTTTCCAATGTGTTATGGAACAAATTGATCTCTGTTCAACAGAAAGTGTGTCCTTATGTTAGGAAAGTCACACTTCAAAAATATCTCTCTTGTTTACATCTAGCCCAAATCGACTCGGTTTCATAGTACCAGTTTGACTCACCTTGTCTGAAGTTCTTGAGTTGGACTATGAAAGGAATAGGTTTATAATTAAAAGTTTGTCTGCTGAGAGTTTAATGAATTCTTCAATATGTTTAAATAGTCTGCAGCGTTCAGCAGCTAGCTCCTGCCACTGAGCAGCAGGCCTGGATCTCACCAAGCTCTCCTAACAGGAGCAGCCAAAGGCATCAGGAGGGAATCCTCAGGACACATGCAGCGCCCACAGCTCCCACCTCTACCAAGTCTTTATGCTGAAATATCAAAGCTCTTCACCTTGTGCAGTGTTCCCTATGTTATTGCTTTGCTCACTCAGTAAGACATGTCACACTTGCTTCCTTGAGGTCTACAGGAGGACAGAAGGATGAGCTGCTGCACCTGATATGCAGAACCTTCCTCTACCAAGCCTCACATGTCCTCCCTTTGCCTCTAATGGACCCCCAATGTCCAAGCCCACAGGGACAGGTATATTGGCCATTTCACCTGACTCTGCTGACTTGGAGATGAACTCAGCTAACTTAAGAGCAACTCCACCAACCTGCTCAGCTCTGCAGCTCTGGCCTGCTGCCCAGAATTAGTCTCCGGGGGGATGAATCCAGCTATCTAGAACATGATGGAGAGCTGTATGAGATATTTGGTAATGTTCATCAAAATCCTCTGGTTTGTAAGCGATAGAACTCAGGATCAACATGAAGCAGGCAACTCTTATTAGTACTTTGCTGAGTTATAATAGCAGGAGCAATGACCTTGTCCAACATAGTTTCCAGAGGCATTTATTGGTGATTGTGACTAAATTAAATTATGCTATGACAACATCCTTCCTTCTCTTTGAGAAGCAGACAGATGATTACTAAAAATCCTAATGCACTCAGCAGTTACACTAAAGTAGAAAGTAATCTTAGAGGCCTTGTGATGAAATGAGGCCTTAGGTCTACCCCTTATTAGGACACTATATTGGCAAATATACAGAAGACATTAGATTGTTGCCAAGTCCTTAAAACAAGACTAATGGAGGGATACCCTAGACGTGCCTGGAAGTATGGCTGCCAAGTGTTTGCAAAGTGTCTGTTGCAGGGTCAGAATGGGCAGACATAGGATCCCTCAGTCTCCCATCCAGTCCACAGATTTTAAACCAGAGAGGTGAGCATTTGAAGTTTATGGGGTACTTGTCTGTGTCCTGTGTCCTTTGGTCAGGAAAAGAGACAGCAATATCATTCCATGAGACTGTATTCAATAAATATTTGTGGCCAGTATCATGGAAATAGGATGAAGTGCAAAACTCAACAAGTTTTGGATAAGGCGAGTGGATAAGGTACAGAAACGTAGAGGTTTCTATTGTCACGGTCACTGCTGACTTCTGTGTGCAGCTTTTGTCTTCCCCTGGGCAGTGTCACCCACTGCCTTTACCTGCTCGATGCCAGCCCAGCTGATCCCACCTCCAGCCTGTCAGCAGGCTCGAGAATCCATGAGGGTCACTGACACATGGCTGGAGAGACAGCAGGCCATGATGACTGAACTCTTGTAATTTAGGAGCACAAACCTCATCTTGGCTCCTGTAGTGTTTCACAAGAAGGCTTTTGTTTTGTTTTGTGTTTTGTTTTTTTTGGTCACAAGAATTGTGCCAAGGGGTGCTTCACCACTGCACCACGTCCCCAGCCCTGTAGTGTTTTCGAAGTTTTCACTTTCGATGACACGATAGGGTAATATTTCTTGTGGGGGATGAATTCTAATGCAATGTCCAACAATAAAACATGGGAGGGACCAGCATAGGAAAGGGTGAGGGGTGGTGGACTCTAAGATGGATGGGTCAAGGGTTTAGTGTGGCGAGTGGAGTTAGGAATATGGAGGCCATTCCTGGAGTCCTCCCCGTGTTCAGCACACAACCCACTTACACCCCACGGGGCACTGCTACTCGTGGACCAAACCATGTCTGCAGAAGAGGCTTTGCTTCCCAGGTGCTGTGCTTCATGTGCCTATTGAAGAGGGTCAGGGACAGTGAACAGGTGTGGATCAAGTGGTCTCACTCATTCTTACCATGCTATATGACAATCCATTTTAATAGTTTAATTCTGAGAAAAAGATTTCTTATATCTCTAGGGTTGTCCAGAAGGGTTACAGGTAAAAAAGTATTGTGATGAATTTCTGATAAATGTTTTTCTAAATAAAGTGTTCATGGTGGCTGAAGTGTGTAATCCTCCAGGAGGCATTTGTTGCTGTCCAGTGGTTATTTGGATTTTGGCAGTGCTGACTGACCAACCCACTGTCTCTTGCCTAGGAGGCAAGGGCTTCTCCACTGAGCTGTACCTGAGGCCTTGGTTTAAATACAAACTTACCAGTAGCATGATTCTCACCTTCTGGTAATGCATAGAAGTTGTTTTGTTGTTTTTGTGTTGTTTTGTTTCTGTTTAAGAAAAGCCCAGAGGGAATGCATACTTCAATGCTTATTTATGCATTTTATCACCTGATCTATCTTCAACTACAAGGTAAACTACTTTACTGTTAATACTTGGTTCATTCTGTTCTTTGTAATTAAAGAGCATTTTAACTCTCAAAAATCTTTACTTTTAATTTCTTAAATCTCCAGGTGATCCATCATTTTCTTTCAATATTTAAAGTGGTAAGAGTTCCCTTTGTATTTTCCATGTCCAAATCCATAGAATCGTTATGTGCTTACATGTACACTTTAATTTTGTAATAATTTCATGGTGATGTTTGATCCTTAGCCTGTCAGGTATCTCCTTTCCTAGAATTTAGATGAGATGGAAAGAGTTTTACAGACCCCACAGGAAAGGGCTATGAACAGAAGAGGAAACCAGCCTCCTCCATGGGTAGAACCTCTGCCAGCAGAGGCTCCTGCTCTCTCTGGGGAGTGTCCACTAGGCCCACCTCTTACATCTGCTGCTGTTGCTGCTGCCATCACTAGCATCATCTCACCCCTTCCCATCTCTGCAGCTCACTGGGTTCCATGGAACCATGAGCTGCTCCAAGGAGTCTTTGTGCCCATGAGAAGCACAGCTGATTTCTTCATGTACATGTTGCTTGAGAGCAAACGTGCAAGCCCTGCTGCTGGACTAAACCCTGCTGATGCTGCCACTTGCTGAGAGACTCAGATTTTATGCATGACCAGAGATGAAATAATTAGGAACTCCAATGTGGCAGCAGCACAGCCATAAATCAATGTGGGGGCTTCAGAGCGTAAGACACCAGGCCGGTGCCCAGGTCATATGTCCCAAGGCAACCTGGGGAAGGAAAGAACAAAGGGGTAGGATAATAAGGACATCATGGAAATGTAGGTATAGATGAGAATGTTAAATGGGGAAAGTTTGTGTCCTCCCCAAATGCATGTTCTAATCCCACAGGGATGGCATTGAGGGAGGGTCTTTGGGAATAATCAATCAGTTATGAATGTCAGATCTGACAAATGGACCAGCTCCTAGAGTTTGTTCTCGTTCCACCATGTGAAGACACAGCAAGAGGGCCCCGTGTTTCACCAGGATGCAGCCCCCACCACACATTGAATCAGCAGAAATAGATGTGCATTGCTGATAGGCTTCCTACATGAAGGTTTCTTGTCACCACAGCTTGTTTGCTCTAAGGTGCAGTCATTGCTGTTCTGGTCACTTGCTGTCTCTGGAACAAACTGGAAGGACATTGAATTCAGCAGAGGTGCTGAGTGCGGGCCCTGTGCTCCTTCTGGGCAGGGAATTATGGGGGAATGGAAAGCCTGGTCCACTCTTCTCTCAAAGACCATGGCCTTGTGGAACCCGTGCATGTCTTGGAACAAATGGGAGCACTGTGCCCCACCACGTCTGCACTGGAGTCTCTCAAGCCCCTCTTGCTGACGTGGAAGTTCAGCACACAGTACAAGAAACACTTTTGTAACACCCTCTAAGGCAGAGCTGAGGTGCCAGAAGGAGGAGGCACCAAGGTGACACACAAGCAGAGCACAACAGCCCCAGCAGGACAATCCAGGGGATCAGTCTCTGATCTTCAAGACTACATTTTCTTCCTTAACAACTGTGATGGAACTTTCCACCATGACCTTGAGACTAGCTGCTCCAGGTAGCTGCTGGACCTCCTTTCAGAGCTTGCTGAACAATCCTGAAGATTCCTCCTCCTAATAAACCCGCAGCCTGTTCTGTGTTCTCCAGACATACTGCAGTCTACCCAGCCTGTGCACTGGTGTCCTACACTCTTCATTCCCAGAGAAAATTCCTTTTTTGAAGACTTATCTTTTTATTTTTGCCTGTTTGGTTGACTTTCACATTGACACTGCTGCAAATGTCACATTTAATCCAATTTTCATGCTTGTAAATCTTAACTACCAGAAAGTTTCTAAAAATCCCTTGCCCTACCAAGTCCTCTGGCTCAGGAACAAAATAAAGCAACATGTGAATGAGAAGAGCAATCAACCTGCAGGTGCACACCAAGGACAATGCCCAGCATATGACTGAGAAGAGCAATCAGGCTGCAGGTGCACACCAAGGACAATGCCCAGCACATGAATGAGAAGAGCAATCAGGCTGCAGGTGCACACCAAGGACAATGCCCAGCACATGAATGAGAAGAGCAATCCGGCTGCAGGTGCACACCAAGGACAGTGCCCAGCCATGTGAATGTGAAGAGCAGTCAGGCTGCAGGTGCACACTAAGGACAATGTCCAGCACATGAATGAGAAGAGCAATCAGGCTGCAGGTGCACACCAAGGACAGTGCCTAGCATGTGAATGAGAAGAGCAATCAGCCTGTAGGTGCACACCAAGAACTGTGCCCAGCCATGTGAATGAGAAGAGCAATCAGGCTGCAGGTACACACCAAGAACTGTGCCCAGCCATGTGAATGAGTACAGCAATCAGGCTGCAGGTATACACCAAGGACAGTTTCCAGCACGTGAATGAGAACAGCAATCAGGCTGCAGGTGCACACCAATGACAATTTCCAGCCTGTGGATGAGAAGAGCAATCAGGCTGCAGGTGCATACCAAGGACAATGTCCCATGTATGCATGGACAGAGTTGTTAGTAGTGGCCACTTAGTGAAACAGCAGAAAAATTGTATTAACTCTTCTAGGACTATCAAAACCAGGGATGGCAGGGCCGAATTGTGGCCCAGTGGTAGAGTGCTCCCCTAGCATTTGTGAGGCATGGGGTTCAAGCCTCAGAACCACATAAAATGAATAAACAAAATAAAGGTATTGTGTCCATCTACACTTACAAAAAAAGCAGGATGGCAGCTCATGAGCATGGACTTGGGACTGTGGACAGGGGACAGGAAGGAGAGTTACTCCAGGGAGATCTGGGCATGTTGCAGATGGCTCACCAAAATGGTCAGGCAAACTGGTTAGAAAGGATGAGACACAGTGATAACTTGTTATGGTTCAGTATTAGGTGTCCCCCAAAAGTTCATGTTTGAGACAATGCAAGAAAGTTCAGAAGTGAAATGACCAGGTTATGAGAGTGTGATTATGATTAACTGGGTGACAGCTGCAGTCATGTAGAAGGTGTGTAGAGGTGTTGTGTCGTGGGGGCGTGCCTTTGTGGGTATGTGTTCTTCTTGGAGAGCTACCACTCTCTCTGCTTCCTGATTTTCATGTGTTAAGCTGCTAATGAAAACACAACTCTATGCACAAGTCTCTCTGTGATGCTTTGCCTGGGAAATGCATGTGCCGTAGAGAGGCACATATCAGTATCTATCTATAGTTTAGCAAACCTGAGACCCCAAAATCCAGCTCAGATGAGCCAATGATGATAAAAGCCAAGGATGACTGTTTCAGTAAAGCCAAGGAGCATCCACAGTGTTGAATCAAGGAGTTGAACAGGGAAGTAAACAACAACAGGAAAAAAAGTCTAGCATTTGTCCTCAAGGCAAAGAAAGCTTCTTTACATATTACATGCCAGGAGACCAATTAGAGGTGGGAATAACTGAGGTTTTAAGAGCCACAAGACTAAAATTAAAAATTAGAAGAAAAAAATAAATGGCTGTGTTTTAGAGTACAACAGAAAATTCTTTGTCCCCAAAACAGAAATCTTTGAAAAACCATCCCTGAAGGAGAGGATTAAAAATCCCACTAGTCTTGCACTTTTGTAGACTCTGGCCAGTTCACATGTGCTGTGGACACTTGAAATGTGGACAGTACATATTTCTATGTGCTAAAAATATAATGTACACACAGGACTTGAAAATTTAGAATAAAAATCAAATATAAAGCACAGTAATAATTTCATGTATAAATAGGTAGACATAATGTCAATATCATAACAAATATTATTACATAAATATCAATGTGTGTACAGATGGTGTAAAATATCCTATGATATAAATTGATCTTTAATTAATTCATCACTGTTAATATTAACATTGATTGCAATGTTTTCAATTCAATACAAATATCAATAATTAATGCAATTTTTAATAATCATCAAGATATCATAAAGAATTTTATTTATTTTTAAATGTTTGGCAAGTAAACTTTAATTGCATATGTGTCTCATACTTGTATTGGTCAGCCCTTCTGAACACTGCTTAGTCTGCATGGAGAGAAGCCATACAGAGGAGCAGGGACAGCCATGCTCACTTCTTCCTGGAGGAAAACATCCCCCACACTCTCCTCATGGCACCCAGCACCTCCTTGTTCCTCAGGCTGTAGACAATTGGGTTGAGCATGGGGGTGAGGACGCTGTAGAAAACTGCAAGGATTTTGTCTTCTTCTGGTGAGCGGAGACTCCTGGGATGGAGATAAGTGTAGACAAAAGGAGCATAGTAAAATGTCACCACAGTTAAATGTGTGGCACACGTGGTGAAGGCCTTTTTCCTTCCCTCTTTTGAGCGCATGTGGAAGACAGCAAAAAGGACCCGTCCATAGGAGACCATGATGCCAAGGAAAGGGAGGAAGAGAAACAGGGTGGTGCTCACAAACACCATGTACTCATAGACCCAGGTATCCATACAGGCCAGAGGCATCATGGCTGGGATGTCACAGAAGAAATGATTGATTTCTCTGGACCTGCAGTAAGGAATCTGAAAAGTATAGATGGTGTGTGCCAGGGAGTTGATGGAGCCCAGTGTCCAGGACCCCAGGATCATCTTCACACATACCCTTTTACTCATGTGGATGGGGTAGTGGAGGGGGTGGCAGATGGCCACAAAGCGGTCATAAGCCATAGAGGCCAGAAGTAAGCCTTCAGAACACCCCATGGTTATGAAGAAGAAGATCTGCATGGCACACCCCAGGACAGAGATGCTTTTCTGGCCAGAGAGGAAGTTATATGTCATCTTGGGGACTGTGGAGGAGATGTACATTAGGTCCATGAGGGAGAGCTGGCTGAGGAGAAAGCACATGGGGGTGTGGAGCCGGGGTTCCAAGAAGATGAGGGCAGTCATCCCTGAGTTCCCCAAACAGGCGAGAACAAACACAGAGATGATCAGGAGCAAGAGAAGTAGGCCAGTTTGGTTTGGGGGTAACAGGCCCAACAAAATGAAATCATTTGAAGTTTGGTTCCATTTCTCCATGGAAATGCACTACTTTGATTTTTTTGAAAGAAAAACAGAAGCAAAAACTATCCACTACACCTGCAATGAAGCAGAAAAGGAAAATAAAAAGAAGTCAACTTTATCATTATTTAGATTGAATTGCTTTTTCTTCAACACTGTACCCTTTCCAGAATTGACTTTAAAATCTAAATTGCTTGTTCCTGTTGCAATTGCTTCTGGTAACCACCTGAGTATGACATGATAGACAGACATAGGAAATATAAAGTCAAGTACAATCTGGATGAGTGGATAAAGAAAATGTATTACATTTACACGATGGAATTCTACTCAGCCGTAAAGAGGAATGGAATTATGGCATTTGCTGGTAAATAGGTAGAATTTGGGACTGTTATGCTGAATGAAGAAGCAAAGGCCAAATGTTTTCTCTGATATGTGGATACTAACACATGTCAGGGGGTTGTTAGGGAAGATTAGAAGTACTTTAAATTAGATAAAGGGAAATGAAGAGAAGGGAGGGGGAATGGGAATAGGAAAGATAATAGAATGAATTGGACATAACTTTCCTGGGTGCACATATGAACACATGAACAATGTAACTCATCCACAACGAGAATAATGGGAAATGATGCTCATTGTATGCATATAAATACAACCTACAGCCATGTATAAGTACTAAGAAGACAAAGTGGCCCATGTATCAAACACAAAAGAGGCCACTGGAGCCTTCTTCCTGGAGCACTCATGGCAGGAGCCTTCCCCAGGGCCACGCAGCAGCCTCAGCACCCAGTCCCAGCACAGACGCCCCTCACTCCTGTGGGCGTGACGCTAGGTGCTCGTGACCTTGCCTCTTCGCATCCCTCATTTCTGACGTTCCCTCCCCAGATGTCACTCTTGCCACTCAGTAAACTGGGATCTTCTCCCCAGGACTGTACCGCTCACCTTCTAAAAGACAGTCCTCTCCTGGTCCCTCAGTGTGTCACCATACACAATCATTGTTCTTGACCTGTAAAGGTCTTCTATGCCCTATGAGACCCACCTGATCATAACGTGCTCCTTAGTTACTGTTTCTGACAGAATAAAGTTTCCATATTCTGAGGCTTACAAACCCAATATCCAACAACTGGATTTCCACACACATCTCTCTTTTCTTTGTGTAAGCCAATGACCATGGTAAAGGTGAACAGAGTGAATAATGCACATGGCTTTCACACTGTTTGCTTACAGCAGCTAGAACCAGTGTGGCAACGGAAATATAACATGGTGTGGACAACGGAACCACACACTCACTTTACTTTCTGTGTGTGTGACGTTGCAACTCCAGAACTTCTCTCAACTCTTCTTCCCACGATTACATTTATTATGGTCCATCCATAACACAAATCTGTGTTTCTATAATTTTCAGAATTGTGTGCATCTGGGATTTGAAGCTTTTGGGATCTGGGAGTTAGACATAAGTGTCTACTTTCATCTGTGAATAATGTTCTGATGTGGCCTAATATATGTAAGAATATCAAGTCTAACACGCTAAGTTTCTTTTTAGAACTTGTAAGGAAAAGAGTTTTAAGAGTCTTATAGACAATCAGTCCCTCACTAATCAGGAAACTGTTGAGCCTCTGCTCACTGGGTCCCAATATCCACAGGTAAGTGCTGTGGAGATGGAGTAGGTGAGCTCTGTGGGTCCAGCACAGAGCAGGACCTGAAAGTGTGAACATCTCCCCTCTTCCTTCCATACTTTAAGCTCTGAGGACTCTCAGCCCCAGAAAAATGTAGATGTCAATTAAAGTCACACCACAGGAGAACAGGGCATGAAAGAATTTTAATAAATTTTAATGGACTCACATCAATTCATTTTACATTTAAGATTGTTCTAAGTTATTCCAATTTGTTATGTAACAATCTGTTCCTTGTTAAACTGAGTTTCCGTACGATAGGAAAACCACATGGACAAAATGTCTCCCTTGTTTAAACTCAGCCCAAATCAACTCAGTATAATAATATCATCTTGACTCACCTTGCCTGAAGTCCTTGAGTTTGCATTTTGAGAGAAGAAGTAGCCTCATAATTAGAAGACACCCTGTTTGAGAACTTATTGAACTCTTCAAAGGTTTAAACCAAAGCCATGCCCACACAGGCTGCCAGGCTCGGCAGCTGGTTCCTGCCACTAAGCAGCAGGCCTGGATCCCACCAAGCTCCCCTGACAGGAGAAGCCAAAGGCAAAGGAAGGAATCCTCAGGACACATGTGGTTCCCACTGCTCCCTCCTGTAGCCATCGTCCTCATGCTGAAATCACAAAGCCTTCACCTTGTGCAGTATTTCCAATGCTATTATTCTTTCCATAATCTTCCTTTGCTATTATCCATTTCAAGCCAAAATAAAGTAAGACATGTCATACTTACTTCCTCGGGTTCTACAGAAGAAGGATGAGCTTCTGCCCTTAGGAAGGTGTGCAGAACCTTCCTCCTGCAAGCCTTACATGGCCTCCTTTCCTTCTAATTGATCCCCAATGTCCAAGCCCACAGGGACAGGAGCCGTGGCCATTTCTCCTGACTTTGCTGACTTGGAGATGAGCTCAGTTCAAACCTGCTCAGCTCTGCAGCTCTGCAGCTCTGGCCTGCTGCCCAGGTTAGTCTCAGGAGGGAGGAACCGAGCTATTCCAGAACAGAATGGAGAGCTAAGTGATATTTACTAATGTTCGTGAAAATCCTCTGGTTTTGAAAGTGAGAGACTTCGGGATCCACAAGATGCAGGAAGCTCTTACGAGTGTTCAGATGAGTAACAGGTGCATGTTAGCAGGAGCAGTTACCTCCTACAGTCTAGTTTCCACCGCATTTATTGGTGATTGTGACGAAATTAAATTATGCTGTGAAAACATATTTCTTTCTCTTTGAGAGGCAGACAGATGATTAGTGAAATAACTCATGCACTCAGCAAATATGCAAATGTTGAAAGGAGACTGAGAGTCTTATGATAAAATGAGGCCTTAGACACAGAGAGAGAGGTCTAACCTGCCAGCGCCACCCTGACTAGGAGACTGAGCTGAGAGGTTGACTTGAGACATTAGTTTGTTGCCAAGTCCTTAAAACAAGACAAGGGATAGTCTAGACGTGCCTGGAAGTATGGCTGCCAAGTGTTTGCAAAGTGTCTGTTTCAGGGTCATAATGGGCAGACATAGGATCCCTCAGTCTCCCATCCAGTCCACAGATTGTAAACCAGAGAGGTGAGCATTTGAAGTTTTGGGATACTTGTCTGTGTCCTGTGGCCTTTTATCATGAAAAGAGACAGCAATATCATTCTGTGAGATTGTATTCAATAAATATTTGTGGCCAGTATCATGGAAATAGGATGAAGTGCAAAACTCAACAAGTGGGGTCCATTGTCTTAACACTGGTGAGTGGATAAGTTTCAGATACAATGCATAGAGGTTTCTATTGTCACTGTCACTGCTGACTTCTGTGTGCAGCTTCTGTCTTCCCCTGGGCAGTGTCACCCACTGCCTTTACCTGCTCAATGCTAGCCCAGCTGATCCCACCTCCGGCCTGTCACCAGGCTGTGAGAATCCATGGGGGTCACTGACACATGGCTGGAGAGACAGCAGGCCATGATGACTGAACTCTTGTCATTTCAGATCATGAACCTCATCTTGGCCCCTGTAATGTGTCACAATATGGTTTTTGTTTTGTTTCTCTTGGTCCCAGGAATTGTGTCCAGGGATGCCAACCACTGAGCCACAGACACAGCCCTTTTTTATATTTTTATTTTGATACAGGCCTTGCTAAGTTGTTGACCTTCAAATTGTGATCCTCCTGCCTCAGCCTCAAAAGCTGCTGGGATTACAGGTGTGCACCACCATACCCAGCCCCTCCCATATATTGTGGGAAGGAGTTTTAAGAATGTGATCAAGGAGAAGATCCAGAGTATAAGAGACTACACCAGGTGGTGTCCACTTCAGCTTGGGGAATTATGCTGAGGGGATAAATTCTTCACACTTACTGGGAAGGTGATCCTGGGTTCCCCAGGGTGAAGAGGTCCTCCTGAGAAGACTTTGCAAGCACAGGGGCACTTGGTATGACAGTCACTCCTCAAGAGAATGGCATTCATGTCCAGCTGACTTTGGAAGATTAGGAGGCCAGAGAAGGGACTCATTGAAGCAGGTACAATGAGTCCCAGCTCTTCACAGTGGGTGATGACAAATGGCCAGAGGAGATCGGGAACGGCAAGATGTAGAATGGCGACTTTTTGGATTGGCACATGTAAATAGACTCTTCAGGAATGTGGTTATTTCCATTTGCTCTGAGTGTTTGATTCAGTGTTGAAGCAGTTTACGAAGGGCCAATAATCAGTTCAAGTGTTTGCACTCTTCAAGATGTGCCAGCTCCCTGTGCAGCCCTGTGGCTGACTCATCGTCTCTTCAGAAAGTGGCCCAAGTGATGGAGTCACCCACTGCAGGAGGTCATCAACATGACTTGGGACCAAATGTGTTTTGCACTGTGAGATGGGCATTTGCTTTGGAGGTTCAGTGGGAAATGTTATGGTTTAGAAAGGAGGGGTCCCCCAAATCTCATGTGTGAGACAATGTAAGAAAGTTCAGAGGTGCAATGATTGGGTTATGAGATTCCTGACCTGATCATTTGGTTGACCCGCGGATAGGAAGTGGTAACTCTTAACAGGCAGGGTTTGGCTGGGGGAATCAGGTCACGGGGGTCTGCCTTTGGGGGTTATAGTTTGTGCCTGGTGAGTGGAGCTTCTCTCCACATCCTGACTGCTGTGTCCTAGGCTGTGTCCCTCCAACACATCTTCCACCATATGCTCCACCTAACACTTGGGCCCACAGCTGCAGAGTCAGCCAGCCATGGACTGAACCTCAAAAACTGTGAGCCAACAACTCACAATATCTAAGCTATGGAACCAACCTAGATGCCCTTCAATTGATGAATGGATAAAGAAAATGTGGTATCTATACACAATGGAATATTACTCTTCCTTAAAGAAAAATTATGTATTATGACATTTGCTGATAAACAGAGGAACTGAAGACTAACATACTTAGTGAAATAAACCAGTCCCCAAAACCAACCCCCAAATGTTCTTTCTGATATGCCGATGCTAACACACAATAATGTGAGGGTGGGTTAGAATACAAGTTTGTTGGATTAGACAAAGGGAATGAAGGAAAGGGAGGGGGTGGGAATAAGAAAGACAGTAAAATGAATGTATCATAATTTTAATTTGTGCATCTATGAATGTATGACCAGTGAAACTTCATATCATGTACAACTAGAAAAATGGGATCCTAATTAGAATAAGTTATATCCCAGGTGTGTATCAAATGTCAAAATACATTGTCATGTATATGGAAAAAGAATTTTTTTAAAAGTTCAAGAAAAAATATGAGCCAAAATAAACTTTTTCTCCTCTCCATTGTTCTTGTCAGGTCTTTGATCACAACAACAAAAAACCTAACTAGATCATATCCATTCAGTATGCACTTATTGATTTTTTGACTAGAGCGTCTGACTTAGGTAATTTGCAAGTTCCCGTATGGCTAGAAAGCATTCATAGCCCACTGAAATTAAAACAAAGATGGTTCTATACCATAAATCTTCAAATTTCTTGCAAAACATTTTAGTCATAAATAGTTGTCTCACAAAATCCTAAACTTTAGGTCCCTAACAACTCTCCCAGGAACTGCCCCAGCAGGCCTCTGCAGGGAGGCAGCCTATTATCTTGAAGACCATGTTTTTTTCTGAGCATCTGATTGGTGGAATTGCCACCCATGACCTTAAGACTGACCTCTCACAGTAGTTGCTGCACACATGCTTCATGGCGTCACAGCTGCATGAAAGGTGTGTGCACACTCCCCTTCCCAACAAACCACAGATCCTTCCATGGCTTCAGACATACCCGGAGTCCACCCACACCTGTGAGCCAGTGTCCTAAGCTACAACCCTATTCTTTATTCCTAGATAAGATTCGTTTTCTGTAGACTCATCTCTCAATTGTCTTTGACTTTTTGATTGACTTTCACACTGACATCCCACAAAGGTCAGAGATAATGTAATCTTTCTTACCAGTAATTTTACTACCAGCAAATATGGAAAACTTTGAGGCTATCAGAAATGACTTTGTGAAATCCTTGACCTAGAAGATTCTCTTTTTTTCTCATTCCCCTTCCCTTCCCCTCATTTCCATTGTATAATCCAATGAACTTCTATTCTCCCCTCCATTGTTTATTATGTATTAGCATCCACATATCAGAGAAAACAACTGGCCTTTGGTTTTGGGGATTTGGCTTATTTCACTTAGTATGTTAGTCTCCAGTTCCATCCATTGACCTGTAATTGCCATAATTTTATTCTTCTTTATGGCTGAGCAATTTTCCGTGGTGAAAATATACCACAATTTCTTTATGCTTTCATCTGTTGAAGGGCACCTAAGTTGGTTCCATAGCTTAGCTATTGTGAATTGAGCTGCTATAAACATTGATGTGGCTGCGTCATTGTAGTATGCTGATTTAAAATCTTTACATATATATCGATGAGTGGGATAACTGGGTCAAAATGGTGGTTCCATTACAAGTTTTCTATCGAATCTCCATGCTGCTTTACAGAGTGGTTGCATCAGTTTGCAATCCCACCAGTAGTGTATGAGTGTACCTTTTCCCCCACATCCTCTCCAACATTTATTGTTGCTTGTATTCTTGACAATTGTCATTCTGACTGGAGTGAGATGGAAACTCAATGTAGTTTTAATAAGCATTTCTCTAATTGCTAAAGGTATTGAACATTTTTTTCATATGTTTTTTACCATTTATATTTATTCTTCTGTGAAATGCCTGTTCAATTCCTTTGCCCACTTATTGATTCAGTTATTTGTTTTGGTGTTGTTTGAGTTCTTTATATATCCTGGAGATTAGTGCTCTATCTGAGGTGCATATGGTAAAGATTTTTTCCCATTCTATAGGCTCTCTCTTCAAGTTCTGATTGTTTTCTTTGCTTGCTGTGAAGAAGTATCTTCGCTCAATACCATCCCATTTACTGATCCTTGATTTTACTTCTTGCGTTTTATAAGTCTTGTTGAGGAAGTCAGTTTCTAAGCTGACTTGATGGAGAATTGGGCCTCCATTTTCTTCTAGTAGGCACAGGGCCTCTGGTCTAATGCCTACATCCTTGATCCACTTTGAGTTGAGTTCTGTGTGGGGTGAAAGATAGGGGTTAAATTTTATTCTACAACATATAGATTTCCAGTTCTCCTAACACCATTTGTTAAAGAGTATATCTCTTCTCCAAAGTATGTTTATGGTATCTTTTGTCTAGTACGAGGTAACTGTATTTATGTGGGTTTGTAACTGTGTTTTCTATTCTGTCCCATTAGTCTTCATGTCTATTCTGGTGCCAATATCATGCCATTTTGTTATTATACCTCTGTAGTATAATGTAAGGTCTGGTATTGGGGATGCTTCCTGCTTCGCTTTTCTCACTAAGGGTTGCTTGAACTCTTCTGGGTCTCTTATTTTTCCAAGTGAATTTCACATTTGCTTTTTCTAGTTCTATGAAGAATGCATTGGAATTTTAATAGAAATTGCACTAAATCTGCATGGTACTCTTGGTAGTATGACCATTTTGACAATATTCATTCTGCCTATCCAAGAACATGTCAGATTTTTTCATCTTCTGAGGTCTTCTTTGGTTTCTTTCTTTAGTGTTCTGCAGTTTTTCTTATAGAAGTCTTTCAGCTCTTTTGTTAAGTTGATTCCCAAGTATTTTTTGAGGCTGCTATAAATAGCCTCAAATAATTTCTCTTTCAGCTGATCCATCATTGGTGTATAGGAGTCCAATTGATTTATGGGTGTTAATTTTATATCCTGCTACTTTGCTGAATTCAGTTGTGAGTTCTAGAAGTTTTATGGTGAAGTTTTTGGATCTTTTAAATATATAATAATGTCATTGGAAAATAGAGATAGTATGAGTTCTTTTCTTATTCATATTCCTTTAATTTCTTGTATCTGTCTAGTTTCACTGGCTAGGGTTTCAAGGACTATGTTGAATAGAAATGTTGAAAGAGGGCATCCTTGTATAGTTCCAGGTTTTAGAGGTAATGCTTTCAACTTTTCTCCATTTAGAATGATGCTGGCCTTGGGTTTAGCATAGATAGCTTTTACAAAGTTGAGGTATGTTCCTACTATCCCTAGTTTGTTTGTCTTGTGTTTTGAACATGAATGGATACTCTATTTTGTCAAATGCTTTTTCTGTACCTATTGAGATACTCAGTGATTCTTGTCTGCAAGTCTATTACTGTGAGGAACTTCATTTATTGATTTCCACATGTTGAACCAACTTTGCATCACTGGGATGAATGCCACTTGATCATGGTACACTATATTTTTAATATGATTTTGTATCTGATTTGCCATTATTTATGAAGAATTTTTGCATGTATATTCATTAGGGATATTGGTGTGATGTTTTCTTTCCTTGATGTGTGTTTGTCTAGTTTTGATATCAAGGTGATACTAGTTTCATAGAATGAAGGATCCTTTTCTATTTCATGAAATAATTGCTGTGATCCCACCTGCCCTCATGTCTCTGAAAAGGATTTGTGTTATTTCTTCTTTGAAGATCTGGTAGAACTTGGCCAAGAATCCATCTGGTTCTGGGATTTTCTTTGTTAGTAGGGTTTTGATGGCATCTTCAATGTCATTGCTTGAAATTAGTCTGTTTAAATTTGACCTAGAAAGTTCTCAGAGTCAGAAAAATAATATAATAATGCCCACTGTCCTATGACTCCACCCATAGCCCCCCCTTTTCCTTTTAATTTATGTTATTTAGAGAAGTAATGTAGAAAGAGGTAGCACTGTTCAAATGTAGCAATCTGCTACATTCTTTCTTAGTATCTACTACAGATTATCTTGAATTTTAGACATTGATGCCTCTTGGGAAGAATTACCCAATTCTTCTCCTCTTTACAGTGTTCCTAATACTCTCTTCATTGTTCATAATTTTACCATTTTTCACCCAAATGTTAATCTACAGTCATTATTTTTCACTTTCACTCATTCAGATTTTTTTGCCTCCAAGAGTGAGATGCAAATTTTAAACCACATGGTATATATTTAAATGATTTTTATAATGAATATTATGTGCATTTGCAGTTTTCATCTATATTTGTTGAGCAAAACATGAATTAAAATAAAAATATTTTCTTCATTTCTCCCCAGTTAATCCATATCAGCAGATGAATCCACTGATTAGGTCAAACTCTCATAATCCAATCATTTCACCTTATCTCAAATATGAGCTTTGGAGGGACACCAAACCATAACATTCCTGCCCCTAAACAGCTCATGCCCACCTCACAATGCAATTCTGGGTACCAGCTTTTGTTTTAGTCAACTTTTTATACCTGTGACCAAAAAACCTGACGAGAAGTACACAGAGGACAGAAAATTTATTTAGGGCCATGGCTTCAGAGGTCTCAGCTTACAGATGGCTGGCTCTATACCTCTGGGCCCAAGGGGAGGCAGAAGATCACTCTAGAACAGGGCAAAGGAAGGCAACCTTCCACTGTATTTTACCTTTAAAGATGGAGAAAAAAAAGAGCAATTAATTCTAAGAGTAGAAGCTTTGTCAGTCACTAAATACTGAGTTCTTAGTATATTGTGGGGGACACAGAGATGTAGGCAATTGTCTCATAAATTGGAGGCAAGTGTGACATTTGGATCTTAAATCGAGTTCTTTTATTCCATTGCCAGCACTCAAAAGAATCAGAAAATCATCTTACTCTTTTTCCTGAGTATTTAAGGATATCTTGATGTTGGGCCTGTGAGCTGGAAAGCAGCCTGTGTGGTCTATGGGAGGAGCTCTTAGGGCCAGGCACACTGGGTCCAGATATTTATGTCTTGGAACACTGACATGACCTACCCTATCACCATGGTGACCTGGCCTCCCTCATGTGCACAGCTTGTCCCTTTCCTTCTGCCTTTTTGCCACTGACCTATTAGCCCATTGGTTGCCTCTCTTAAGGGTGTCGCTAGCTCATTGGATCATTATGACCCTCAACTAATTTGCTCAGGAACAGGCTATGCATAAAGCTTGCCTATGAAATAATAAAGTGGATCAAGTTCTCTGAAACTGGTCTCCGGAGCTCTCTTTTTGACTCTGTCACCACACCCTCCTCCTTTCTTATAACCACTGCCCTTACTTTCCATATGATTTTCTAGTTACATTCAAACTGATATTAGAATATGATTGTATCATCCAGTGTTCTTAAATTGAGAGAGAAATAAAGAAATTAATCTCCATCGATTAAAAAAAGGAACATATTTAAGAATATATGGTGGCCCTTAAAATCTTCAGAAACACAGAAGAATCAGGCTGGATGTATACCCACCAAGAACAATGCACTTGGAAAAATTAGAATTAATAAAAGATATCACCAGGTCAGATAGCAGATAAATTGTTTTAACTCAACATAGGATCAAAGGACCTCAAGACAGCACAATGAGCTTAGGTTTGGTGAAATGTGGAAAGAGCACAGATTTCAGAATTACATCCAGGAAGGAATTAGTCATGTGGCTGATGGCTCATGGAACTGAACAAGCAAGTAGATTAGAAAGGATGAGAACATAGTGACGATTATACATAAAAGCCTGTCTGTGAGGCTTTGGATGGTAAAGTCATGGGCCCTTTGAGAGGCGGAAGGTATTAACAGCATAGATTTTAGCAAAACAGACACCGCAACTCCCAGCTCAGATGAGCCACCAATGATGAAACTCAAGGATGATTCTCCCAGTGAAGTCAAGAACCATGGACAGTGTTGGATCAAGAATTGAAAAAGCAATAAAATAAAAGTGTAGCAACTCTCCCCATGGCAGAAAGAGCTTCTTTACATACTGTGTGCCAGGAGAATAATCAGAGATATAAAAAATTGTGCTTTCTGGGATCCACTTGGAGCTTAATATCCCTATAAGGATTAAAACTAAAAATTAGAGGACCAGAAGATGGCAGATGAGAGGAAGGATGGGTTTCCCCGTGTTTCTTTAGCTCAAGATTTAAAAAAAAAAAAAAAAACAGGAAGACTGCTCTTGAATTCCTAAAGGAATTCACTAAAATTCACTGTGAACAGCAAAAAACAAAACAAAATAAACATAGGGACAAAGAAAGTTGGATACTTTGAGCACAATATGAGAAGTCATGCATTAGGCACACATAGCTTGGCTGGTGGCAGCCACAACTGCCTAGAGGAAGAGAAACCTAGGCAGAGAGAGTAGGAAAGCTGACGTGTGGGAGCTTGTGAAACAGAGACGGAGCTGTTCTTAAAGGACTCAGGTGGTGGGAAAAGTTGCTGAGTGAAAATCAACCAAAGTTGCTTGGCCCACAGGTTGAGAGTCCTGGGAGAACCAGGGTCACTAAAAGTGGGCACCATTAAAAGTGGCCTCACGGCAGCAAGCAGGGGCAGGAGACCAGGAGCTCATGAAGGAGGGGCCAGCCTGACCTAGCAGTCACCTACTGTGGAGTTCAGATGGTGCCTGAGGCAGTGTGAGTGAAACCGGCACAGAGAGAATTGTGCCTGGGGTGATCCAGGCTTGCGATATCAAGAAGAGAGGCTTTTCTTAATTGTTGGCACTCATGCAAGCTACTTGGAAGGTGGCAGCAACCAGACAGGAGTGCCTACACCCCAGGCATAACCATGGGTAACTCGTATTCCTAACAGTGACTGTGAGACCTGTGGAGGGTTAGATTCTGCATCCCCAAAGTGGAATTTACAGGAATCCCCTGAGACCCAGATGTCCAGCAGAGACTAGCATCTCCCAGCTACAGGGGTCATGTATCAAATCTCAAATACCCATCAAAATAGTTCCAAAGTTCAGCCACGCCTAATCCCAGCTACAGGAACTTCCAGTTCAGAACTCTGCACTGAGCTTGCCATGTGTGTACACCACTGTCAGCACTCTCCTTCTACGTCAGACTGGACTAGGGGACGGGAAGCTGGGAGCCACTACAACCAGCTCTGACTCCAGCCCACACCTGGCACCTGGGTGTGAAAACCAAAGACCCTGAACTTAATGACCCCGGAGCTGTTTCAGAGCCAAATGATAAATACAGCAAATGACCCACTGCAGAGCCAATGAACATCCATCCTGGCCCACAGTTTTGATCACCTCCATGGAAACAAGACCTTTGTTTTTCATTAGGAATTTTTACCATTTTTTATTCCCTATGCCTTTACTCTCTGAAAATTGTACTTATTGTTTTATTTTATCTATTTGTTGTGTTTTAGCATTTTGCATGATTGTGAGTATATACGTTTGTTCTCACTGTGCAGATAGGTAGATTGGGTATATATTTTCATATAATTTTACATTTATTTCAATTGCTTTCTTCATCCACTCATTATTTAGGCTCAGTTTGACTCTGTGGGGTAAACTGTATGTGAGCTTGAGTTGTTACCATCTTACACTCACTTGTGTCCACCTTGGTTTTTCCCTTCTTCCTCAACTAACACCCAAGCTTTCCTGTTCTACTTTCTTCTCTTTCATTATTTTATTGCCTTTAGTTATGTTCTACTCCTCTTTTGTTATAGCCACCACCTGCTGCTTCTGTTTCTCCTCTGCTCATTTTTTAGATATTTCAGTCTGTCCCTTGACTTCCTACCCTATTGTCTATGCACTTAAAAAAATCATAATTACACAATTTGATAGAATTATATAGTTTAAGTAATTCCTGATGCATTCATTCTCTTGTGATTTTTAATGCGGAAGATGGCATAGTCAACACCTGCTGCTTTATGTCTGATCTAATTCATGGTTGTTTCATGGTGTGGATGTTAAATTCTGACCACACCATTCCTAGACATTTATTTTAAAGCTATACCTCAGGTGCTAACAGTATTTCTATTCCTGGCTTCCCCTTTCTCTAACAAGGGACGGAAAATGATTGGAACAATTCAAGTTCATGGAGTAGAGATCCTGTTGCTAAGCAATATTCAAATCTCAGCTAAGTAATAGCAGTTTAAGTCTACGCATAAACTAGCCCCACGTGAACTCAATAATACTTTGACATGTAGGATTGTTTTTGGGTCTTCTCTCTCTCTCTCTCTCTCTCTCTCTCTCTCTCTCTCTCTCTTTGGTTAGTTTGGCTAAGGGTTTGTGAATCTTATTTAACTTTTCAAAT
The DNA here is from genome assembly GCF_001458135.2 of Marmota marmota marmota. Taxonomy (NCBI): domain Eukaryota; kingdom Metazoa; phylum Chordata; class Mammalia; order Rodentia; family Sciuridae; genus Marmota; species Marmota marmota. The sequence goes on along the minus strand of NW_026003318.1, from coordinate 994,486 downwards.
TCCAATTCATTGTTGGTATTTGAAAAACTAGTACCATGGAAAGGCTTCTGAACTGATAAGAGGACTTCTAGAACTGATAAATGAATTTAGCAAAGTAGCAGAATATGAGGTCAACACTTATAAATCAATAGCTTTCCTATATACTCAAAAAGTGATTCTGCTGAGAAGGAAATCGGGAAAATAGTTCCATTCATGATAACCTAAAACAAATAAAATAAAATACTCAGAAATTAATCTGACAAAGGAGTTGAAAGGTCTCTACAATTGAAATTGTAGAATCATGAAGAAAAAAATTGAAGAAGACCTTAGAATATGTAAAGACTTCCCATGTTCATAGATAAGCAGAATTAATTTTGTCAAAATTACACATTCAATGCAATCTCCATCAAAATTCCAGTGGCATTCTTCACAGAACAACAATAAGAACATCCAGTTCTAAAATTCATTTTAAATATTAAGAGACTCAGAATAACCAAAACAGTCCTGAGCAAGAGGAGGGATGCTGGACACATCAGAATACTTGATTTCAAATTATGCTACAGAACTCTAGTAATAAAAACAGTACATTAGTGGTATCAAAACAAACGTGAATACTGAACGAATAGAATTGAAGACAAAAAGAAAACATATATATACTTACAATCCTCTGATACTTGACAAAGGTGCAAAAAATGACTATTGCAGAAGAAATAGCCTTTTTTAACAAATAGTGCTAGGAAATGTGTAGAATAATGAAATGAAATTCGTATTTTCTTATCCTGAAGAACAGCCAAATCAAAGTGGATCAAACACTCAGGAATGAAATCAGAATATTTGCAACTTCTAGGAAAGAACAGCATGTACACTCCAACATGGCAGTACAGGAATTGCCTTCTTTAATACAAACACTAAAGCTCAAGAAATAAAATGAAGAATTAACAAGTTGGATGAATCAAATTAAAAAGACTCAGTGCTGAAAAGTAACTGGTTAAGAGCATAAAGAGCCTACAGAGTGGGAGAGAATGTTTGCCAGCTTCTCCTCTGACAGGGGAATAATAGCCAGAATTAAAAAAGAATTCAAAGAGGTCACCACTAAAACAGATAACCCAACCAATAGAAGGGTCAAAGAACTCAACAGACATTTCTCAAAGGAACAGAAGCAAAAAAAAAAAATGTGAAAAAATTTTGCTATCTCTAGCAATCGGGAAATGCAAAATAAACCCACATTAAAATTCCATCTCCACTACAATAATAATGATAATTATCAAGAATATAAATAATAAATGTTGTTGGAGATTTGGAGAAAAATCACACTCATTTACTGTTATTGGGACTGCAAATTAGTGAAACCACTGTGGAAAGCAGTGGGGAGATTCCTCACAAAACTAGGAACAAAACCACCATGAGACCTAGCTATGCCACTGCTCAGGATTCCTCCAAAGAACTGAACTCAGCATACTGCAGCAATGCAGCCACATGAATGTTTATAACAGCACAATTGACAATAGCTGAGTTATAGAACTCATCCAGGTGCCTGCTCATTAATAGAAGAATGGATTAACACAATGCGGTACATATAAACAATGAAGTTTTACTCAAGCCATAAAGAATAATGAAATCATGGCATTTTCCAAATAAATGGATGGAAGTGAGGAACATCATGCTGAGTGAAATAAGCCAGACTCAGCAGATCAAGGATCAAATGCTGTCTCACATATGCAGAAACCAGAACAAAATAGGTGTAAAAGGAGAGGAATGGGTATCATAGAGCAAAGATCAGAGGAATTTAAGAAGGAGATTGAGAAGGAAGGATGGATGGGGAAAGGGAGGAAATGCAGAATGAATTTAACAAAATCACATTATATGTGTATAACTATACCACAGGGAACTTGATTTTTCTGTATATGTAGAAAGCACCAATCAAAAACTTTAAAATGAATAAAATAAAAACTGGTAGAGGAATCAAAATAAGGGAGGAAAGAAGAAAAGAAAGGGGAGATGCACTGGGGACTGAAATAGACTAAAATCGAATTCCAGAATGTATGATTTTTGTAAAAATGAACCCAAACATTATTTAAAATTATCATGCACTGATAGAAGAATAACATTTTAAAAACTTAAAGTTTAAAATAAACAGATCTTTTAAAGTGTGTGGGGTACAATTCTTTGTCCCAACAGCAGTAACAATAGTCAGAAAAAGAAGCCACATCTGGCCCTAAAGGGGAGGACTCTAAATCACCCTGAGGTCCTGCACTTCTGTGCACACTGGCAATAGTGGCAATGGGGCCCTTGAAATGTGTATGATCCAGGTTGTTGTTTGCTGTGAGTGGGAAATACAACACTTTGACAGTTTAAAATGAAAACAAACTATGCAAGCACAGTAATAATTGCATGTCAAATATATAGACATCATAACATTACACGTCAATATAAATATTATTACACTGGTAGTAGTATATTTACAAACAAAATATACCACTTATAATACAATAGAACACAATGTAAAATTTTAATTAATTATTAATAAAATTAACTAATGTTTTCTTCAGTGAAATAAATAAATGAATGATTGTGATAACTGTATATAATTATCTATTAAATTAATATTGCTTTTAAAAATATAACTAGAAATTCTTAAATGACATACGTGGCTCACCTATATTTCTGTATACATCTATAGGTCAGCACTGTTCTAGAGAGTTCCAGTCTGCATGGAGAGAAGCTATACAGAGGAGCAGAGATGACCATGCTCACTTCTTTCTGGAGGAGAACATCCCACACACTCTCCTCATGGCCCCCAGCACCTCCTTGTTCCTCAGGCTGTAGATGATGGGATTGAGCATGGGGGTGAGGATGGTGTAGAAGACTGCAAGGATCTTATCCTCTGCTGGGGAGCGGAGAGTCTTGGGACGGAGATAAGTGTAGACAAAAGGAGCATAGTAAAATGTCACCACAGTTAAATGTGTGGAGCACGTGGTGAAGGCCTTTTTTCTCCCCTCTTTTGAGCGCATGTGGAAGACAGCAAAAAGGACCCGTCCATAGGAGGCCGTGATGCCAAGGAAAGGGAGGAGGAGAAACAGGCTTGTGCTCACAAACACCATGTACTCATAGTCCCAGGTGTCCACACAGGCCAGGGGCAACATGGCAGGGACATCACAGAAGAAATGATTGATGGCCCTGGACCTGCAATAAGGAAGATGAAGGGCATAGACAGTGTGTGCCAGGGAGTTGATGGAGCCCAGTGTCCAGGACCCCAGGATCATCTTCCCACACTTCATTTTACTCATGCGAATGGGGTAGTGGAGGGGGTGGCAGATGGCCACAAAGCGGTCATAGGCCATGGAGGCCAGAAGTAAGCCTTCAGAACATGCCATTGTCAGAAAGAAGAAGCTTTGCACACCACAGCCCAGGAAGGAGATGCTCTTCTGGCCAGAGAGGAAGCTGATGGCCATCTTGGGGACAGTGGTGGAGATGTACATCAGGTCCATGAGGGAGAGCTGGCTGAGGAGAAAGTACATGGGGGTGTGGAGCCGGGGGTCCAAGAAGATGAGGGCAGTCATCCCTGAGTTCCCCAAACAGGCGAGAACAAACACAGAGATGATCAGGAGCAAGAGAAGTAGGCCTTTATGATTCGGGGGAAACAACCCCAACAAAATAAAGTCATCTGAAGTTTGGTTCCATTTCTCCATGAAAACCTACTGCTTTAAATTCCTTGAAAGAAAATGAAAAACAAATGCTAAGCAATACGCATAAAATGAAACTAGAAGAAAGAATAAGAAGGAATTGACTTTATTAATAATTTATTTTCCTTCAACACCATATCCTTGTTCAACTGTATTTAAGACCTGAATGGAATGTTCCTGCCCCAGTTCTCTCTGTAACCATCTCAGCACATCCTGGACACATACATGGTCTTGCAATACAAAGTCTATACCAGGCACAGGAAACCCAGTGAGGTAGCTGGAGCCTTCCTGCCTGCTGACTCCTGGCAGGAGCATTCCTAGGACTATGCACCAGGCTCAGCCCCGAGGAAGCCAGGATCCTGCTTTCCCAGCTCCCCAACTCAGCACTCAGGTTCACCACAGACATGGCCTGTGGGGCGCAGAAGTGCCCTGTGTGCTTGAGTCTGCATCCTCAGTGACCTCGCCTCCTCCACACCTTTAGTGCCTGCTCTCCCCTCCCCACTGGCAGTGCTGCAGCTGAGTAAGCCAGGGTCTTCTCCCAGAGCTGTGCTGCTCACCTCCTAAACAGAAGCTGCTCGGCTGGTCCTAGAAGTGGGTCATCATTTAAAAGCATCTTTCTTAAGTTGTAAAGGTATCCTGAGTCCCTTAAGATCCACCCTAGTTATAATGCATTGTTTGTATATTTTCTCCTAGTAAGTTTTCCATTTTCTAAAGCCCTAAAAAATGAAAATCAAGCACATAGATTTTCATAAAAATTTTCCTTTCTTTGAGTAAGCAAATTAAAATGATAAAAATGACAGATTTAACAATATGCAAGGTTTTCATTCTGTCTGACGTGGTGGCTTGCTAGAACTCATATCATAATGGAAGCATACATAGATATGGAAAAATTAAACACACCATCAGACATTCCTTCTGTCTATGTAGAAATCATTGATAAGAGATAACTTGTATGAACTCTTTTTCAGATTACTTAATTGATTATAATCTGCCCACAGCCCAAATTTCATGAATTTAGGCACTAATGTCTTCATTTTCTAAATATAAAAGGAAGATGTGAAGAATAACATTTTCAAATACATTTAGGCTTTGGACCAAACTTTGAGCCTCAGCCTTCTTCCAAATGCTAATCAATTTTAAATATCAAATTTAGCAATTGTTGGGTAATTGTTTTCTCTGTGTACAAAAATATTGTTCAATATAACTTTTGTTTTTATTTTGTTGCTCAAAAAAATCATGCCCAATTCCTGTATTCAGTCTAGGCTAGGCAGATGGACCTTGGAGAGAATGTTTCTTTCTTCCTTTCTTGCAATTTAACTTCCTAAGGCACAGACGGGAGGTACTGCTGAGGAGCAGTTCACCTTGGGAGACACCTAAGCACAGGCAGCTTCCTGACTTCAGCTTACATGATTGTCCTTGCCCTCTGCAGACTTGATTGTGTAGGGGAAGTAAAACAAAAACCACATGTCAATCCTACAGAGAATTCATAAAGAAAAAAAACATGTAAATTTCTGTTCTTAGATCTTTTTCTTGATTTTTGTTGCCCAGACCCTTTCTGTGAATGGGCATCTGCCCTCAGTCCCTCAGAGCCTCTGTTCTCCTCTCTATGCCAGCTCACTCTGGAAAGTGCTTCTTTTATTTCATTTGTTCTCCCAAATACACACTAACTGTGATTGTGTCCTTTCTTCTATTTGCAATATAAATGTTTAACTGCCTCCCTCATCTAGTCTCGGTGTGGCTTTCTGCTTTCTATATTTGTGTCCTTCCATCTGAAAGACATGTATGTGCCACATCCTGTCCCTGATGTTAACTGGAAAGTCATCTTGGATTATGGCCTTTTCAACAGGAAAGAACAGCAAGTACTGGGCTGCGGCCCTCATTCCCAGGTGGCAACTTAAGATCAAGTTTTGCTTCATAGTTAGTGAATATGAGTAAAACTGTGAAAGAGATCTTGTAATAAAAACTGGGACTGGGCTTATGATTTATAGCTGTGTAATTAAAAAGTGCCGAGAATGAGAAGTGTACGGGCAGCAGCCCAACAGGAGCCCAGAGTCCCTGGCAGCAGGGGAGGTGGGATCACAGGCTTCTCTGCTTCTACCACTGTCAGAAAAAAAACTCAAGGTATAAACACAGAGTTCCCGTCACTCTCATGCATTCATTCTTTAAAAATATGCTCACTGTCTCTGCTTTATGTCAGCGCCACTAGGTATCGACTTGCTAGTGCCTAAAATATATAAGATTCTGCAATTTGTAGCTAAAATTAATGGGTGGTATAGGTAATAAAACAACAAGTTCAAACATATACTATGAGGTTATATATTCATTCATATTAGAAAAAGACAAAGTGAGGAGGGAGGACAGAGGGACAGCTGGGGAGCAGCACTGAGCACCACTCCAAGGAGGTGTTGCTGGAGCCCTCAGGCTCTGGACCACTCTGCACAGACTGAGGAGCAGGACCAGCCCTGGAGGGAGCCTGCCTGGGTCATCAGGGCAGCAGCAGAGACAAGAGGGCTCTGGAAGCTCCAGGCCCCAGGGCAAGGGTGTAGGGAGGGGAGGCTCAGACTGTGCTCTGGACCAGGTGAGAGGCCAGTGGTTGTGGCATGGGGTCAGGTCCCCTTCTGGAGCTCACACAGGAGGCTCTGGTTGAGGAGAGAGCTGAGAGGAGGAGCCCAGGGCAGAGACTGGGCAGTGGGCAATGAGGACAGCTGGGGCTCCCCTGGGTTAACAAAGGAAGCCAAGCATGCCAGGGACCCCTGAGGCCTGGGCACATCAGCACAGCTGGGTGCTGCTTAGGGACAGGGTGGGACCCATTGAATCCTCTGTCTCTGTCCCTTGGCTCAGGGGCTATTGCATAGAAGGCTCTCAGCCAATCTGCTGATTAACTGAACCAAGTATGAACCTCAGAAGTAAATTAGTAATGTAGACCAAACTAATAAAACGTGACTAGGTAATGTTTTAATCAGTCTATAGTGCACACACCTGTGAAGCAGGACGTGAGAACCTCGTGTGGCACTTCCTTTATCCCTCTGTTTAGTGTATGTTCCGTTTCAGAGGAAGAAAAGTGCCAGCAGCCCTGGCAGTGCCAAGCAGTGAGCACATTCTGCTTCAAGGTCATGTGTCCCTCGTGTCAGTCACTCTAAGGGAAACGTGTTTGCAGTTAGATTCTTTGCCAGGTAGGTTACAGTTCAGAGTATCATAACAATGGTTTGATTGTACTTAATATGATGACTATTTATTTATAAGTAGAAAACTTCCTTGTTGTTAGGAAATGGATTAAAAATGCTTCCTTCCATGTGGGGACAAGTACATGGAGTACTGCACACATGGCATACGTTAAGGGCGCCTGAGTGGCAGGCTCTCCCCTCATGCTAGGCTGTGAGCAGCAGGCCACTTATCCCATAGGCACAGCCCTGGGCGTGAGGCCATGTGTTGCAGTCCCTGCACTTGCTCCACAGCCCACTCCTCGATTGGTGGCTGCAAGGACAGTTAACAGACATTGTACTGTGGCTGCCTGTAATCTGCTTAGCTACTGCCTGAGTATATATACATGGTAACTGCACAATAAAATCAGACCTGCTTCCTGCTTGGTCTCCGGAGGTCTTGATTAGCGACTCCGCAGCCACACTCTCCTCTACCCTGTTCCGTAGACCTCCTCGCTGGACAAGAGAGAGCCCATGCACTTCCAGGTTCCTGTGTATTTGGGATTGGGACTTTTAGGATCTGTGACATTGGAGTTAGATCTGAGGGTCTATTTCCATGGAACACTCTGCACAGACTTTCCAAGTATTTTATTATTTAATATGAGAACTTATTTCATGCACCAGAATTACATGAAACATCACACTCTTGGGCATGTTAACCCTTGAAATTATTGTTCCTATGGCACAAGTTGGGTCTATAATTAGCATCTCCTTTGATCATCCTGAGTCACATTGCTCAAATATATAGAGTCAGCAAAACCCTCATTTAACAGGGCCTAATAAATGTTAATGTAGCAAGTGTTTATCTTGCAGAAGTAACAGGTAACATACACCTTAAAAAATATTATGAACAAAATCCCAAGACCAATAAGCAAATTGCTTCTCTGAGCCTCAGCTAACTCAATTCCAACGATCTCATATGACAGCTATAAGATAGAATTAAGTGACCTCTGTGTTTAGTCCTAAATATGTGTTGATCTCCTCTCTTCCTTCCATACTTCAAACCTTGAGAAGATTCAGGCCCTTGAGAAATCTATTGTCTTGACTAGGATTGCAGCACATTGTAGAATTTTAACAGGTTTACATGACTTCATTTTACTCTTAAGATTGTTCTTAGTTTGTCCAACTTGTTACAGAATGGTGTATATGGTGTATACTTTGTACATCAAAAAGTGTCTCCTTATGATAGGAAAACCACATCTCCAAAATGTCTCTATTAGTTAAATCTAACCCAAATCAACTTAGTTCAAAAGCATCATCTTGACTCACCTTGTCTGAGGTTCTTGAGTTTGTATTTTGAGAGAAATAGTTCTATAATTAAAACACTATCTTCTGACAGTCCACTGGATTCTTTAAACCCCAAGCCATGCTCACACTCTGCCAGGCTAAGCAGCTAGGTCCTGCCACTGAGCAGCAGCCCTGGATCTCAGCAAGCTCTCCTGATGTGAGAAGTCAAAGGCATCAGGAGGGAATTAAGAGAACACCTTCAGTGCTCACAGCTCCCACCTCTAGTATTCCCTTCTGCTGAACTCACAGAGCTCTCCCTCTCCACCCTATGCAATGCTTCCCTAAGTTAGTGCTTTGCTCACACATCTCCCTTTCCTATTACCTTGCACAAGCCAAAACATCTCACCCTTACTCAGACTCTACACGGGGGACAGGGGACGAGCTTCTGCCCCTGGTGTGCAGGACCTTCCTCCAGCAAGCCTCACATGTGTTCCCTTTCCCTCTAATTGATCCTCCATGTCCAAGCCCCCAGGGACAGGATCCTCGGCCATCATCTGACTCTGCTGACTTGGAAAGAACTTAGCTCACACTTAGAGCAACTCCACCAACCTGTTCAGCTCTGTAGCTCTGGCCTGCTGCCCAGAATTAATCTCAAGAGGGATGAGCTCAGCTATTCCAGAACAGGATGGAGAGCTCTAAGAGGTATTTGTTAATGTTCACCCAAATCCTCTGGTTTTGCAAGTTAGACACATAAGGATCAACAAGATGCAAGCATCTCTTACAAGTGTTCAGCTAGGTAATGGCTACATTGGTAGCAGGTGAACTACCTCCTAGTAATGCATGCTCTGTCCAGACCCCTTCAGGCGCCCTTCACTCAACTTGGAAAATAAGAGACTTGGTGGGGAAACAAGATGGTCAGAATTCAACTCTCCTGTACTCCGGGCTTTAGCCTTCTTCACGCTGCACCCACATGCTCAGACTGCTTCTGGGGTTAGTGCAGGAGGTGGCCCTGCTGTTGCTTGAGCCCACCCTCCTGCTCTTGCATGAGACTCCTCTCTCTCTTCATCTCCTCTCTCCATTTTCTCTCAGCCATATCCTCCTCATAGTTATAGAAACATAATTTTTTAGAGGAAAAGTTTGGCCATATGGAAACTAATCGTGCTTTCTAAACCAATATTAAAATTAAAGGGTGTGACATTTTGTGGAGCAACTTATTCTGTTTGTGGAGATAGAAGTTGCTCATGATTGAGGTGGAATGATGTGGGTGTTATGGATAAGGAGTTTCAGGACAATGATCAAGGAAGGGAACAAGAGTGAAAGGACTACTCTGGGTGGTGTCCCCTGGAATCTGGGAGCTTAGACTGAAAGGGGAATTCTTCACACTTATTGGGTAGGCAAGGCTGGTGAAGAGGTCTTTCTGAGAACACGTTGCCAGCACAAGGGAACTTGGTGTGACAGCCACTTACGAATTTTGGAAGAGTGGGAGGCCAGGAGAAGGAACTCAATGAAGTAGGTACTTATTAGTAACCAGATCTTCAGTGTGGTCAGACCACAAGTGGCCAGTAAGAGCAAGATGAAGAATGGTGACTTTTTGGAAAAGCATGTATAAATGGGCCCCTTGGGACAGTGATCTGCTCTAAGTGCTTCAGCATGAAAAATTTTATGAAGGGCTCCAATAATTGGTTCAAATAATCACCCTCTCCAGGAAATGCCAACTTACTCCATGGGCCCTTCAGAAAGTGGCTGTGGTGGTTTGGGGTCAGTGCAGGAGCTCATCAACATGAGCTTGGCGTTGCCAGTGCTAATTTGCTCCTATGGCTGAGACATACTCTTGATTCATCGTTCTGGGGAAATCTTACAGATTTATATAGTGTGGAATGAGCAAATCTGGGCAATAAACACTTTCTACTCCTCAGACATTGATTGCTCCAGTGTCCTGGGAAACTTCGAATTGCTCTAGACATTCTTAAATATACCACCTGTCACTGTAGCCCGCCTTTACTCTCCTGTGCAGAGAAAACCAAAGCTGCTCCTCCTCCTCCTCCTGTGTTTGTGACTTCTCCCACTTCCCACTCTCTCTGCTCCCCACTGTCTTGCTAATATCATCACCACCATTTTACCCATTCTTCTATGAGATCAACACTTTAGTTTCCACCATTGAGTGATAACAGATGGCATTTGTCTTGCAGTGTCTGTCTGTCTCTCTCAATGACTACCAGTACCATTCCTGGTGCTGCATTCTTTTTATGGAACAACATTTTATTTACCCATATCCCACTGAGGCACACCTTGGTTGATTCCATATATCGGCCTTTATAAATATTGCTACAAGAAACATCAAGTTGCAGGCATCCCTTTGATGTAATCCCTTCCTTTTCCTTTGTTCTATACCAGGTAGCAGGATTGCTGGATCCTGTGAGAGTTCTCTTTTTGGTCTTTCTGGGAACCCACAAGCTGTTTTCTATAACGGCTGTAGCAATCTGTATTATCATCAACAGTGTTAAGATTTACTCTTTCTTCACATCCTCATCAGCATTTGTGATTTCAGGCTTTTTGCACTTTCACAAAAGCCTTTCTAACTTGGTTTAAATGATGTCTCTCTGTGGTTTAGGTTTGCCTTTCCTTGATGACTTAGGATATTGAGCATTTTCACAGTCTGACCATTCATGATTCATTGAGAAGTCTGTTCAGGTTTTCCCTCATTTTATCAAGAGTTACATGATTCATATCCTGCCTCTCAGCAGTAGAAACCAAGGCTTAGCCTCCAATACAGACCCATTCACTGAAGCAATGAGCAGCCGCAGTGGAGGCAGGCTCACTGGGACTCTTCCATGCTGTGGAGGACGTCGGCTTGTTCTCCAACAGATGGGCACACATTTTAGCCTTTGTGTTTGACAGCAGGTGCAACTGCCTTAGTGGGCAGTATCACAGCCCAAGAATCTGCACTGCCATTCTTGGACATACATGCCCTTATCCATGGAATCCTCTAGTGTTTGATCTCTGGCCAGCAGGCAGATTTTGGTGAAGCCAAGAGGGCAGTGGACCCATTCCCATAGAAGCCACTGTTCTTATCACTTTCACCATCAGCCAGGCGTATCTATCTTAATATAAAATTAGAAAGACTTGGCAAAGTTCTTGTACGGTACCGGCTTCGGAAAGCACAAAGTGTTCCTTGAAGCTGCAATGTCTGAGCTAAATCTATGGTAATAGATAGTAATGGTGTGGGTTTTTTCCTTCTTGGTCCCATTACCAGACAATAAACACAGAAGTGTTTCATGAAATTGGCCACTTAATATATTTTTGTTCCTGTCCTGTGGTATTTCATGTTATCATTTGAAAAAAAGTTTTCTCCCCAAAGCTCCTGTTAATGTAGAAGTGTTCAGATTGGACAGATTTCCATAGCTGTAACCTAGTGGATCCCTCTTAGTTTGAGTGGACCCACTGGGTGGTAACTGTAGGCAGGTGGGGTGTGGTTAGAGAAGATGTGTCACTGTGGGCGTGCCCTGAAGGGTGTGACTTCCCTGAAGACTCCTATAAAGGAGGGGGAATCAGGTAAAGAAGTCTCTGCTGCAATGAGTTGAGCACCTTCCCTCCGCCTCACCCTTCTGCCATGATGCTCTGCCTCACCATGGGCTCAGAATGCTGGTGTCATTTGCTCATCTACGATGAGCTAAAATAATCTTTTCTCCTCAATGTTATTGTTTTCAGGTGTTTTGGTCACAGCAAGAAAAAGCTGAGTAACATAAATTGGTACTGAGAAATGGGGACATTGCTGTGACTAACCCGACCGTGTGTTTCAGAAGCCTTTGAAGCTGGATTGTGGGAAGACTTTGGAACAGTTTGGAGATTCAGGCTGGAGATAATTTGAATGAGTTCAATGAGACATTCCTGTGGAAGCTCAGAAGTCCAGAAGGCAGACAATAAGATTGTTCATGAGGTTTCAGAGGAGAATGGGTCCGAACTGAAGTTGGATTAGAGAACATTCCCATTATGTTTTGTCCATGTCTTGAGACAGCATGTGAGACTTAACTTAATGAGGGTGGGCTAATTAATCTGGTAGTGAAAATGTCAAGGCAGCATGGTTTTCAGGCAGCATAATGGATTTTGCTCACAGGTTTGATAAAGTTTTAGTGAGAATCAGAACAGAAGGCAGAGAAGGAGGATTATGAAAACTTGAAGTGTGGCCATAAAATTGCAGGTAAATTGGTGCCAGAGGAGGTGGTGTGGTTGGAGAAATTCCATCTAAGTGCTTTTCACAGAAACAGTGGGAAAGATGGTTGAAGGCTTCTCAGGAATTTGCATGATCACCCTATCCCTGGCTCAAAGGTGTAGCTTGAAAAAATGCCTTCCAGAGGAGACCACAGGCACCTGCCTGCAGGGGTCGCCTGAGTTCTGTCACTGTGCTCAGCTCCCCAGGCACATAGAGGGTCCTGCAGCCATGATCTCAGAGATCCCAGCCACTATTTGAGCTGATGGCAGACTTTGGCATCAACTACCTGGGGCTGATTAGACAGAAATATAAAATGCTAGAGTTAATGGGGTCTTGGAGGCTTCCACCAAGATTTTGGTTTTACCAGGCAAAATGTGGCAGGGTAAGAATCTCTTTGGCTTGCCCATGAGAGGGTGGTACATGAAGCTGAGGCAAGGAAGCCAAAACTTATGGGGGGGGGGGCACCCCAGATTTTTTTAAATTTAGCTTTGTTTTAATTAGTTATACATGACAGTAGGATGCATTCATGCACTTTGATAGATCGTACATACATGGATATAATTTCTCATTTTTCTGAGTGTTCATGTTGCAGAATCACATTGGTCCTGCAGTCACATAAACGCATACAGTAATAATGTCTGTTTCATTCTACTATCTTTCCTATCCCCACATCCCCTCCCCTCCTTTCCCCTCCCTTTACTTTCTTCTACCTAATCTAAGGTAACACTATTCTTTTTTAGTGCCCCCCGCCTTATTGTGAATTAGCAATCCCATATTAGAGAAAACATTAGGCCTTAGGTTTGGGAGGATTGGCATATTTCACTTAGCATGATGTTCTCCAACTCCATCCATTTACTGGCAAGTCCCATAATTTTATTCTCCTTTAATGCTGAGTAATATTCCATTGAATATACATACCACACTTTCTTTATCCATTCAACTACTCATAGACACCTAGGCTGGTTCCATAGTCTAGCTATTGTGAATTGAGCTGCTATAACATTGATGTGGCTACATCAGTGTAATATGCTGATTTTAAGTCCTTGGGTATAAATCAAGGAGTGGGATAGCTGGGTCAAATGGTGGTTCCATTCTGAGCTTTTTGAGGAATCTCCATGCTGCTTTCCATAGTGGTTGTACCAATTTGCAGTCCCATCACCAATGTATGAGTGCATCTTTCCCCCCACATCCTCACCAACATTTATTTTTGCCTGTATTCTTGTTAATTGCCATTTTGACAGGAGTGAGATGGAAACTTAGTGTAGTTTTAATTAGCATTTCTCTAAATGCTAGAGATGTTGAACACTTTTTAATATATTTGTTGAGTGATTGTATTTCTTCTTTTGTGAAGGGTCTGTTCAGTTCCTTAGCACATTTATTGATTGGGTTATTTGGGGGTTTTGTTTGTTTGTTTGTTTTTTGTTTTTTGGTTGTTTGGTGTTAAGTTTTTTGAGTTAGAAATTAATACTTTATTGGAAATGCATGAGGTAAAGATTTTCTTCCAATCTGTAGGTTCTCTGCTCACATTATTGATTGTTTCCTTTGCTGAAAAGAAGCTTTTTAATTTGAATCCATTCCATTTATTGATTCTTGATTTTACTTCTTGCACTTTAGGAGTCTGGTTAAGGAAGTCAGATGTTAGGCCAAAGTGATGAAGATTTGGACCACTCTGGGCCACTTTTTCTTCTATTAGGTGCACGTTCTCTGTTACAGTGACTAAGTCTTTGATCTACATTGAGTTGATTTTTGTGCAGGGTTAGAGATAGAGGTTTAATTTCATTTGGCTACATATGGACTTTTAGTTCTGCCAGCACCATTTGTTGAATAGGCTATATTTTCTCCAGTGAATGTTTGTGGCACTTTGTCTAATATGATATAACCATACTTATGTGGGTTTGTCTCTGTGTCCTCTATTCTATATCATTGGTCTATCAGTCTATTTTGGTGCCAATATCATGCCATTTTGGTTGCTGTAGCTTTGTAGTATAGCTTAAGGTCTAGTATTGTGATGCCTCCAGCTTTGCTTTTCTTGCTAAGGATTGCTTTAGCTATTCTGGGTCTCTTATTTTTTCAAATAAATTTCATAATTTATTTTCTATTTCTATGAAGAATACCATTGGGATTTGAAGAGGAATTGTATTAAATCTGTATAATACTTTTGGTAGTGTATCCTTTTTGACAATATTAATTTTGCCTATCCAGGAGCATGGGAGATCTTTCCATCTTCTGAGGTTTTCTTCAATCTCTTTATTTAGTGTTCTGAAGTTTGCATTGTAGAGGTCTTTTGTTTGTCAGATTGAGTCCCAGGTATTTTATTTTATTTGAGGCTATTGTGAATGAGGTAGTTTCTCTAATTTCTCTTTCAGTGGATTCATTGCTGATGTATAGGAATGCATTTGATGTGTGGGTGTTGATTTTATACCCTGCTAATTTGCTGAATGCATTTATTAATTCTAAGAAGCTTTCTAGTGAAATTTTTGAACCTTATAAATATAGAACTGTGTCATCAGCAAATAGTTGTAGTTTGAGTTCTTCTTTACCTATTTGTATCCCTTTAATTTCTTTCTTCTAGTTGCTCTGGCTAGAGTTTCAAGGATGATGTTGAATGGAAGTGGTGAAAGAAGACATCTTTGTCTTGTTGCAGGTTTTGGTGGGAATTCTTTCAGTTTTTCTCCATTTAGAATGATGCTGGACCTGGCTTCATCACGTATAGCTTTCACAATGTTGACATATGTTCCTACATCCCTAGTTTTTATAGTGTTTTGAACATGAAGGGGTACTGTATTTTGTCAAATGCCTTTTCTGCATCTATTGAGATGATCATATGATTCTTATTTTTAAGTCTATCAATATGATGAATTACGTTTATTGATTTATGTATGTTGAACCAACCCTGCATACCTGGGATGAATTCCACTTGATTGTGGTGCACTATCTTTTAAAATGTTTTTATGTGATTTGTGATAATTTTATTGAGCATTTTTGCATCTATGTTCATCAGGGATATTAGTCTGAAGTTATCTTCTTTTGATGTGTCTTTGTTTGGTATCAGGGTGATATTAGCCTCATAGAATGAGTTAGGATGGGTTCCCTCCTTTTCTATGTCATAGAATACTCTGAGGAGTATTGATGTTAATTCTTCTTTGAAAGTCTTATAGACCTCAGCTGAGAATCTATCTGGTCCTGGGCTTATCTTGGTTGGTGGGCTTTTGGCAACAATATGTATTTCATCACTTGAAATTGATCTGTTTAAATCGTGTATGACCTCCTCACTCAGTTTGGGTAGGTCATATGCCTCTACAAATTTGTAAATGTCTTTGATATTTTCTATTTTATTGGAGTATAAATTTTCAAAGTAGTTTCTAATTATCTTCTGTATTTTAGATGTGTCTGTTGTGATATTTCTAATCTAGTTCTTCACATTGTATTTTATTAATTTAAGTTTTCGCTCTCCTTCTCTTTGTTAGCATGGCCAGGGATTTATCTATTTTTTTATTTTTTTCAAAGAAGCAACTTTTCTTTTTGTCAACTTTTATTCAATTGTTTCTTTTGTCTCAATTTCATTGATTTCAGCTCTGATTTTAATTATTTCCTATCTTCTACTGGTTTTGGTGTTGATTTGCTCTTTTTCTGGGACTTTGAGATATAGTGTTAGATCATTTATTTGTTAACTTTTTATTCTTTTAATGAATGAGCTCAATGCAATACACTTTCCTCTTAGTACTGCCTTCATAGTCTCCCAGAGATTTTGTTATTTTGTATCAGTATTCTCATTTACCTCTAAATTTTTTTTAATTTCATCCTTGATTTTTTTTCTACTATTAATTCATCATTAAATAGTGTATTATTTAGTCTCCATTTGTTACAGTAGCTTCTATTTTTATTTTATCATTGATTTATAATTTCAGTCCATTGTGGTCTGATAGAACGCAGGGATATTATCTCTGTTTTTTATTTCTTTTTATATTTACTAAGTGTTCATTTGTGGCATAAGATATGCTGTATTTTAGAGAAGGAGCCATGTGCTGCTGAAAATAAAGTATATTCACTTTTTGATGGAATGAAATATTCTATATATGTCTGTTAAGTATAAATTATTGCTTGTATTATTTAGTTCTATAGTTTTCTTATTTAGTTTCTGTTTGGAGATCTGTCCAGTAGTGACAGAGGTGTGTTAAAGTCACCCTGTGTTATTGTACTGTGGTCTATTTGACTCCTGAAATTGAGAAGGGTTTGTTTGATGTACATAGATGTTCCATTGTTTGGGGATAAATATTTATAATTGTTATGTCTTGCTGATATACACTTCCCTTAACAAATATGAAATATTCTTTTTCTGTCTGACTAACTTTGGTTTGAAGTCTACTTTATCTGGGATGAGAATGGAAACCCCTGCTTGTATACACAATTCATATGATGGTAAGTTTTTCCCACCCTTTCACCTTCAGCCTGTGGAATGTCTTTGCCTAAGAGGTGAGTCTCTTGAAGACAGCATATTGTTGGGTCTTGCTTTAATCCAATCTGCCACTCTATGTTTTTTGCTTGATGAGTTTAGGCTGTTAATATTCAAGGTTATTATTGAGATATGATTTGTATTCCTTGTCATTTTGATTTATTTCTGGTTTTTAATTTGACGTAATTTCTCCTTAAGATGAATATTCCTTTAGTATAGATCCTCCATTTGCTGGTTTTTATTTTTCCCCCCTTCATGCTCATGGAATATTTTGTTCAGGATGTTATGTAGTGTAGGCTTTCTAGTTGTGAATGCTTTTAATTTTTGTTCGTCTTGGAAGATTTTAATTTCATCTTCAAATCTGAAACTTTATTTTGCTGGATATAAAGTTCTTGATTGACATTTGTTTTCTTTCAGAGCTTGAAATATATTATTCCAGGACCCCCTAGTTTTGAGGATCTGGGTTGAGAAATCAGTTGAGATCCAAATTGTTTTCCCCCCTATAGGTAATTTAATTTTTTTTCCTCTAGTGGCCTTTAAGATTTTATCTTTATTCTGTGTGTAAGTCATTCTCATTTTAGTGTGTCTCAGTGTGGGTATGCTGTAATTTTGTACATTTGGGGTCCTATAAGCCTCTTGTGTTTGATTTGCCATTCCATTCTTTAGGTTTGGGAAATTTTCTGCTACTATATCATTGAAAAGAGTGTGCATTCCTTTTGGTTTGTATCTGTGCTCCTTCTTCTATTCTGATAGCTCTTAAATTTGGTCTTTCCATGTTATCCCATAATTCCTGGATGTCCTGTTCATGGTTTCTTACCATCTTCTCTGCATGTTTAACTCTGCTTTCAAGATTATATATTTTGTCTTCATTGCCTTGAGTTCTGTCTTCCAAGTGGTCTAGTCTGTTGGTGATGCTTTCTATTGAATTTATAATTTGACTTACTGATTCCTTCATTTTGAGGATTTCTGCTTGTTTTTTTTTCACAATCTCTAACTCTTTATTGAAGTGGTCTTTCACTTCTTGTATTTTTCCTTGATTTCACTCCTTATACTATACTTCAAATATCAATTTAACTATAAACACTCTGAAATCATTTCAGACATTTCTTCTACGGTGTTATCCTTGGCTTCTTTTGTTAGAGCATGTTGGTTTGTTTGGGGTATTTTATTCCCTTGTTTATCATGTTGTTTGGGTGTTTTCCCATCTAGCAGTATGGATCTAAAGCAGTATAAATTCTACTCTGTAAACCTATAGTGTCCCTGAAGGTTTCCTTGCCTCACCTTTAATGATGAGATCAATATCAGCAGCACCCAGTGTAAACATATATAACCTTAAACCTAATAGCTCCGACTAAGGTGTCTACTGCTTTCCCACATTAAACCAAAATGATGAGTTCAATAACTATCTATGGTATAAACAGAAAATTTTCTAAAACAGCTTACAACTTCAAATGGTGGATGAGAGAACTGAGGTAGCATAGTGTGCAATGTTCACGAGGGAGGAGGAGAAAAGCTAGAGGTAAAAATTCACAGGAAGAGTGGAAGAGGACCTGACAGAGATTGGCTATTCATTGGAGAAAAGTTGGAAAGAAAATCGAAGAAAACAGACAAGTGAGAGGAAGAATACAAACAAAGAGAAAATATTAAAAACATAGGAATACAACAAAAATGCAAAACACCATTCATATACCATTGTCCTCCACACATTGATGCATAAAAAACACCCTGTTCCAAATATGGCAGCAATATTAGCAAATTAAAAAAAATAAAATAAATCTCGATGGAAAGTCAAACTGTCTCCCTCTTCATTTAACAGTTTCTCAGCCCTGTCTCTGACACCTCTCAGGATCACCAAACCAGATCAGCCCTCACAAACCCCAGTCTCTGTCCCACCAACCTGGGCTTCCGACACCTCAGGCTCAGCCACAGTGCAGTCCTTCCTGCAGCCCCTGGGTGGAACTATGCTCACCTGTCTCTTTGTAATATTACCCCTTGCCTTGTTCACACTCTTGGAAACGAGCAGCCCCAAGAAGCAGCAGCAAGACAAGGGGACAAGGGCCACCAGCACTCCCAGCAGGAAGAACCCAGACATCTCCAAACCCTCAGGCACCCCCACACTGGACCTGCAGGTCCCAACAGCAGTCCCCAGGCACAGGCTCTTGTGGGTGGTCAACATGCTGGCACCCAGGCCCCAGGCTCTGGCTGGTGTCCCAAAGTGGGTGCAGCCACGTGCAACCCAACCTGGAGTCTCCCCCGCAGCAGTGTTCTAGGCTGTGGTGGCAGCAGTAGTGGCAGTGGTTGGTAGGCAGCAGGCAGCGGGTCAGCAGGCGCAGTATTGAAACAGCGACAACAGCGGCTACAACTGCAGCTATGGGGGGCAGCAGCAGTGTCGGGGTCAGTTGCATCGGGGGCAGCGGTGTCTTTGGTGGCAGCAGCAGTTGGCTGCAGCTGCAAGGGCAGCAGCACCCAGAAATAAGACCTCCAGTTGACCTCAGAGTGGCAGCAGCAGTGTCAGATGCCTTAGCGGCATAGGCAGCAGCCAGTTGGAGAAGCTCTCCAGGCATGGCACCAGCATCTGCGGCAGTGTCCCCCAGATTATTATTTTATTTTTAAGAGATGTCAATAATGTGTACTGTGTGCTAAGAAAAGCTGCTGGCTACAGAGAGAGCCAAGCAGAAAGAGAAGCCGTGTGGGCTGAAACTGGCCAGGCCACAGGGGCAGGAATGTCCAGGGTCTCTGCACAGCATTTCTCACCACCAGGTGTCCTAGGATCTGTAAGTGCAGTCCTTGGACCTGTTTGCGGCTGGGTTTTGGTGTTGTTTTAGTCCCATCCCATCTCTGTATGTCCCCATTCCTCCCTTTTGGAATGAGACTGTTCATTCTGTGCCACTGCATATTGAATATGTATGTCCCTTCCTTCACTGCAGCTCTGCAGTGTCCCCTGTGCCTTGTGATGCTGTTGTTCAGGGCCCCTCTTGCTATCCCTGGCTTCACCTCTGACAATAGGGGGTCCTGAGGACCTCTAACTTGCATCCAGAGAGGCAGAAAGTGCGGAGCCCAGACCTGATCACAGTGGCTGGTTTCAGAAGTGAGACATTGCTGAGAACCACGCGCCAGCGCCAGGTGGTCAGCGTCGGGCTGAGTTGTGCTGCAGAATGGCCACTGGTGCTAGGCGTGGAGCGCGCTGCTGGAGGAGGCGCCATACACTTGGCGGCAGGAGGACAAGCCTTCCCACTGCTGTTTGAGTTCCTCTTAGGGTAAGGTTAGCAGTATGCTGCCTGGCTTGGACAGAAATTATTTGCTTTTGTACTTGATGCAAATATGCGTATCTGTTTGGTAGAAGTGTACATATGTAATGCAGACAAATATAGAGTGATTGTTTTTCTGCTTGACACAAATACACATACACCTTTTCCAAATACACATACAACTTCAGAGGGCAGGGGCTCTAATTAATAGTAAATGGTACATCAAATACAGGTGCTTTTACGCAACAGACTAAACAATATTTGACTGAGGTGTTAATGCTCTGGCATAACATTGATGGAAAAAGCTATACTAATTTTGCATTATTTTCTGATCATGTGTCAGATCAATTTTCACAATATTGAGTCCAGAATCAATAAAAACTTTGTATTAGATTTTTTTTCATTTAAACAATCAGAATGAGAACAATGAACATCAATGGCGAAGCTCATACATTCCTTTAGGGAATTTATAAGCATTTTACTTAGTTGTTCTATTAATGCTCTAACATAAGCAACTTCAGTGTGTCTGCACATTTTACAGAAGAGGAACTTGAAGTCCATATATAATGGTTATTCAGGATTATAAAAATGGATAAGAAATAGAAATAGGATTAAATGCAAAGCAAAAGAAAACAAAACAAAGAAACTATCAGGCAAAATTTGGATTAGTTCGTAGGCTGTCAAAGCATCAAAATCTAGTTTAGGATGGTGCCAAAATTCACATTTAAACAGCAGAATAAAGCATAGCTTGTTTAAGTGCAATTATCAGGCCCATATAGTGACTCTGGTTCTTCCTCAGTTTTGAGAATCACAAATTTAAAGTTATTTAAGCACCAGAATTCTTCCACTCAGGTACATCCATCATGTTGGGTAAATAAAAGAAATCATTAATGTTGCTCACATTTCTGCAAAAAAGTACAAACTACTTGATCAAAAGCTGTTTGCTAGATTAAATAAAATGCATATAAAATACTGAGCATTTTTCTAGCATTTAGAGATGCCTAGTGAATAAGATACACCTGTATGGGCACCTACACCTGCAGAAGCTTAGTCTCTTTACTTCAGACAGGTAAGTCATACTTGTTGAGGTCGATGATCATCCCTGAGCAGATTCTAGCTTTGCCCCTCACAGTTCATGGTATTTGCTGCTCTTTACAGAGTAAAGTACTACTTCCACCTTCCCATCCATGGGGCTTCAGGCTGCAGCCAATCCAGGGAGCTCATTAGGGCCTCACATTCCTTCACCCCTTCCCAGACAGAGGTGCTGTGCTCCAGAGAAGGTGTTCCTAGGTGGAGACTTCCAGTGGTCACATGGGACTCCTAATGAATGTGGCACAAGGCCAGAAGTCCAGGTGAGAGCCCGCAAGGCTGATGAAGGCAGACGTTTGTTATCAACTGTCAGAGGAGACACCAGTATATATATGGGACCCATCAAGTATGATCCTCTGCTACGAAGGTGAGTCTACTTTGGTTGAGATTCAAATTTCTAGAATTTTAGAAAGTCATTCTGAATGTTTCATATAGGTATGTGTCTGGTGATAGTTTACATGTAAATTTGGAATTGCAAAGTCATCTTTTTAGAGCTGCATCACAATTGATGCAGAATAAGTCTCCTAACTGTCCACATGATGTTTTGAAAATGTAAGATGCAGTTTGTGTTCATCCAGAGCCATCAAGTCCAAAACTCTTCTTGAAAGAGCCATCAATTTGGTTAAATGAGTAAGTTCCTGTTAGTGATTTTTTTTCACAGAATCATGTGGTTGCTTCTAGATGAAGAATTTTATTTATTTTTATTTTTTGTGGAGATTGTTGAATGTAATGCCAATATCTAGAACAATGATCTGTGTTCCCGTGTGTAAATAGCGAGAAGGAGACTCATCAGTTTACCTACCAGCATGAGAAAGAATGTGGTCTTGAGGTAAATAAACACAAAATCCCTCATATCACTTATAAATAAAGACCTTAAAATGGATAATTTTAAAATGAAGGCAAGGTATACTGTTAATTTTAAAATAATAGAAAGGAGTCTTTTTTGCGGGGGCGGGGTAATAGAGATTGAGTGGGAGCTCAAGCTTCCCACTGAGCTTCATGCCCTGTCTTCTGCATTTTTTATTTTGATTTTGAGACAGGGTCTTGCTAAGTTATTCAGGGCCTTGCTGAGTTGCTAAGGCTGGTCTCAAACTTATGATCCTCCTGATTTAGCCTCCAGAATCTCTGTGATTACAGGTGTGTGCCACCACAGGCAACTCCCTTTCTTTCTGTAAAGGATGCATACCAGATAATTAGGAGTATTTATCCCTTATTCCTGGAGGTGAAAATTTTCCCCACTTTAAGCTATCTACATACAGCTTTAAATTAATTTAGTCCACAAATTGACTTAAAGAAGAAGTACTCATAAGCATCCGTCAACATTCTCATAATTTTCAGAGTTACCCTTGCCTTTTAATTAGGGAACACAGACTTCAGTTATCAAGTAAATGCAGCCATTTATACATAATGCCAAAAAATATTTTATTTAAAAAATGATTTTAATAAAGCATAGTGAAGATTACCAAGCTGCAAGAATTTTATTTATTTTTATTCAGAATTGAATAGTAATTAAAAGAAGATTAATACATTCAAATTCATTTTCTATTAAGTTATCTGGATGATATATCATTCTAGAAAGCTTAATTTATTGGATACAATACATCATAATTTTTCATAGTGTAGGAGGAGAATGAAGATTTATTTACTTGTTACAATTTCTCCTAGATGTGGATTGGTGTGTCTATATTAAGCATGTTTCTCTTTTCCTCTTTTTTTCCCCTCACATATAAATACATTTATCTCTACTTTTTCTCTACTTCTAAGACTGTTTATTCTAAAATAACACTTTAGAATAATAAGTTTATTATTTCAAATCTTAGAATTTTGGCTTCAGGTTGCAACAGCATTTGGTCAAATGTCAAACTGACATTTTTTGCATATGACTTTCAAGCTTCAAGCTTCTGAACATGTAGGAAAAATGGTAACATGATCTAGACTAAAAGCTAAAACTAAAACGTGTTTGAATATACAAAATGACTTGGGGGACTAATTCTAAATCATCTTATTCATTAAACATTTAATTCATTGAGTGATAATGTTTAGATTTATGATTTAAAACATAAGAAATAGAATTTAAGTAACTTGCCCTCATAAATATAAAATCATAGTTAAAACTGTTTTTTAAACTACAATTTCAGGTTCCTATTTAGCACATATTAAAATTCATATATACCTGCCCAGAGAGAAAATATGATTCCTAAAATCATATCACATCCCCCGGCAGCACCCTGCGGATCCTGGAAAGCTGACCAGGCAGAGGTCCCAGAGTGCAGGACTGCGGTTCCCAAGCCCAGGGGTCCTCCAGCTCTATGTCCTGCAGCCACAGGACCACTGGGCTGTGGCTTGAAGTTGCAGGGAAGGCTGTGCAGCCCAGGAGCCAACAGACAGTCGCTCAGTAGGTGGCAGGCACAAAAAGGGGCCACCACACTGAGCTGCAAGCCAACCCTCTTGCAGAGACCTGGTCCACAAAGTCTTTTCCTGTTTGGCCCAATTTTCGCATACAGTATTCATTTCCCTGACATCCAGTGCTTGTCAGGCCTTCTAGAGATGCAGGTTCTACCGTGTGTTATGTCCACTCATCTGAATGCTTCTATGGTGGATGTGGCACTGCCCTTTTGTGGGTCCCTGACACAAACCACCTGTGTGTGAGGTCGCAGTCCTGCCTGCCTCCTTACCATCACAGCATCAGAGTGCTGACATCATCAGACCCCCCAGATCAAAGAGCACCATCACCCTTTCTGTGTGTGCAGTAACCGAGGACCAGGCAATTTCTACAGAATGGGCTCAGTCATTTTCATGAATTTAAAGCTTCAGATGAAATCAGTTTGAGCTATGCTCACCAGAGATAGGTCTCGGATCCTGGTTGGGTAAAAAGCAGTGCATTTGTGCATTTTCTTCTAATAAAGAATGGATTGGCTCCTTAGAGCTATTTGTTCTTTTTGGTCTTTATAAGTTTATAAGCTTTGTTTTTAGTAGAGAGTTAAAAAAATTGTAAAAAGTCAACACATATTTCCTTTGCTCAATGTGTAACAACTTTCTACTGCAAAACCTTCCAAAGGAAGCTGTTCTCATTTTTGTGGACTTAGTAAGTCTGACTGTATCTATAAAGAAAGTGAATTTATCTATTCAATTTTAAAATCAGGTACTGTAATGCCTTTATTTTTATTTTTATTTTATTTTATTACTTTTTTTCCTCATATTTTTGTGGTACTTTGGGGTCCTTTGTGAATCCATACAGATTTTAGGGTAGTTTTCCTAGGAGCCCATCCTTGGTATTTGGAAGGGGACTACATTGAACCTAAGGGCCACTTTGGGTAGTGTGGACATTTTGACTATATTATTTCTTTAGTCTAAAATCATGGGGGATCTTTCTCTTTTTGTCTGTTTGTTCGTTTCTTCCTCAATTTCTTTTACAGGTGTTTCATGGTTTCACTGTAGATGTCTTTCCCTTACTTGGCTGAGCTCATTTCCAGCTGTTTCTTTTCTCACAGCTGTTCTGAACAGGCCTGCTTCCATTACCTTCCCATCACATCCACTCTCCATGGACGGGAAAGGTACGGATCTTTGTGTACTGACCCTGGATCCTGCTTGTTTACTGAAATCTTTTATCAGTTCTAATAAGTAGATTTGCAAATATGAATTTAGGTATTTAAACCATGTGGGATTTTTCTTTTTGAGTCTATTTGATTCTTTGTGACTAATAGTGATCCTCATCCCTATTACCTGCCCTCCTCAGGAGCACTGATCAAAGTCAGAGCTGCCCAGGTGGCTGTCTCTCCAGGTCTGTGGCAGTGTCTGATGCAGCAGCATGCTGTGCAGGGCAGATCACAAGCCCAAATGTACCTCGGGAAGAATATTTTATCTCATAGAAGGGGTGGTATGCAAACACTGGAGGCTCTAGAGTAGGAGGAAATAAATGAGAATATCTGGGCCAAATATGAGGGAAGTAAAAGGTCACTTAACATGAGGAAGGAAGCAACTATCAATTACTTGAGATACTACTAGTGTTCAAAAGAAGAATTTCCTTTATAAAATGTATATTCCTGTCTGTGGCCCCTTGGAATGCTCAGTAAAATAAATATAACTTCATGTTTATTTTTAAGAGGAGCCTAATTTGAAATCAGGTAGGTTTCCTAAAGTTGAATACAAACCATTTACAACACCAATAAATCTAAATGGCGGATGTCTAACTATTTCTTTCCTCAACTGATTCATTTTGGTTTCTGTATACACAGAAAAAAATAAAAACTAGTGGTCCAAGAAATATAGAAATAGTAATACTAACTCTTGACCACTACATAATACTTAACAACTTTGGATATTTTGATCCATTTTGACATTACTATCCTGGGTGAAGCACACATAAACCTCAGTGGAGAGTGGGATATACGCTATGAAGAAGTGGAGTGACCAGCCAAGGGAAGCCAGCCTAGTGGGAGGCAGGGCTTTGCACCAGGACCCTGGATTTCATGCCTGTCCAGGTGCAGGGCTCTGCAGTCACACTGAGACTGGATGATAACCCTTCCTCCTCTGTTTTTCCACAGCTTACAATGGTTGAGACTATGGAGAAGAGCAACACCACCTCTGACTTCATCCTCCTAGGACTCTTCAAGCACACAGGACTCCACCTCTTTCTCTTCACTGTGGTGCTCACAATAGCCATCAGCTCTCTGGTGGGCAATGCCCTCATGATTCTCCTGATTCAACAGGACCTCTGGCTCCACACGCCCATGTACTTCCTCCTGAGCCAACTGTCCCTCATGGACATAATGCTGGTCTCCACCACTGTGCCCAAAATGGCTGCTGACTACTTGACTGGAATCAAGTCCATCTCCACTGCTGGCTGTGGCTTGCAGATCTTCTTTCTTCCAACTCTGGGTGGTGGGGAGTGCTTCCTCTTAGCAGCCATGTCCTATGACCTCTATGTGGCTGTATGCCACCCTCTGCGCTACCCCATGCTCATGAGCTGGCCACTGTGTCTGAGGATGACCGTGGGGTCCTGGTTCCTGGGAGCAGCTGACGGGCTGATACAGGCAGTTGTCGCCCTGAGCTTCCCGTTTTGCAACAGGCGAGAGATAGACCATTTCTTCTGTGAGGCCCCCACGCTGGTGCGCTTGGCTTGTGCTGACACGTCTGTCTTTGAGAATGTCATGTACATCTGCTGTGTGTTGATGCTCCTGGTGCCCTTCTGCCTCATCCTGACCTCCTACAGTCTCATCCTGGCTGCTGTCCTCCGCATGCGCTCCACAGAAGCCCGCAAGAAGGCCTTTGCCACCTTCTCCTCACACATGGCTGTGGTGGGGCTCTTTTATGGAGCTGCCATTTTTATCTACATGAGACCCAAATCCTACAGGTCAGCTCACCACGATAAGGTGGTGTCAGCCTTTTATAGCATCTTCACCCCTATGCTGAACCCCGTCATCTACAGCTTGAGGAACAGCGAGGTCAAGGGAAGCTTAAAAATGTGGCTGGGAAAATGTGCAAATATTAAACACCACCAAACTTGGTCCTGTTCAAGATGAGTCTGAGTTCCTGAATTTATTGACATTTTAAATATATTGTGATATTCACTACATTACTAATGAATAAAAAGAAAGTTAAGTCTATATGTCAGCATCTTTAGTAGTTAATAATTGAGTCGCTTGCATTGAGATATATAATTTTTGAGAATGTGTTATTTGCTGTGCTCCATGTGAAGCAATGTCTGTATCTGCAACAGACTCAAATTGTAAGTGCTGTTGACACCACCGCTTGCTTTCTAGATGAAGAAATGAAGAAAAGGAAAAGTAAATATTGTTCCTAATGTCACACAGAATGTAAGTTTTAGTATATGCCTTCAGAGTTTGTTTCCTAACCTAGTATATTTTATTTCTGTCCATTAATTTATTTTTGATGCTCTTTACTATATGTATGCTCTGTGAATTTGCACAAAGTACTTATAGGGGCTCCAAAAAAGACAAATAAGAACATTACTATTTAGATATAAGTTAAAATATTGGCAATTAATATCTGTAAGATGGAGAAGAAAGGTCACCACTGCTATGTCCACACAACAAGAATTCTGTACCCCCTGTGGCCAAAGTTCATCTAAGGGAGCCTCAGGCGTCATGCAGGAGATATTGAAAGCCTAGTGGAGCCCAAGACAGAAGGGTTGTTTTGAGGGTCAGGCCCATAGTCAAGCAGCAGGCCCACTGATTGTGCTCCTAGATTCCCTGGGGTTTAGGAGGAGCTATGGCTATTAGTGTCTAAGCAGAAACGCTCTTCTTCCCTCTGACATCAGTAATGCCAGTGGACATTCCTTTCGGCTTTGATCCTGGATGATACTTGATTCCCATACTGGTAATCTTGCTTCGTACTTGTCTCATCTTCCTCGTGCAGTTAGCAAGCTACCTGTATCTGAGCATCCACAGCAGGCTCACATCTCCATCCCATGGTGAGCCCTTGGGCGGCTCTACCTTAGGCCCACGCCCTCTCACTGCCCTGAGAGCGTGCACATGTGCAGACAACTTCTGAGAGGTGTGTGTCTTATCAATGACACAGCTCAAAAGAACCATTCCATCGTGCGTTCTGGGATTGTTCGGTCTGGAGCCCAGCCCCTCTTGCTGCAGTCAGAAGAATCTCTACTTAAGCAGAATTCTCCTGAGGGACACGTGCTGTTCTGGATAGATGGGCTTGCCAGCCTTGATTCTACAATGGATCTGGGGGCAAGGAGAGTCTCAGCTCCAGCACATCTTCCTGCAGTTGGGAAAACATCCCACCCATGTGGGGACCTGTTGAAATACTTGTGTTGTCTGACTCAATGAGATGGCTCACCAGCTCTGTTCCAGCAGTGAATCCAGAGGCGGTTCAGGCATCTCTAGCTGTTCCCACTGCATCTGGGAAACTATTCAGTCCATGCAGATAACTTCTCGGTAACCAGATGGGACTCCAGGCTTGGGACCTGGCTGCCTTCCCACACAGCCTGGGTGCCATCTCTGTGTCTTCCTCAAGCCATCCAGACCACAGTTCCTGCCAACAACACAGGAGAAATCACAGGACTCGGGATGCACTGGGATTAGGGGTACCTGCTAGTGATGTCAGCGGTCAGAGCTTGGGGAGTAGAGTCAGCAGCTTACTTTAAATGTTCTGAAGGTCACTTGAAGAAAAACAAACACAAATTCACTATAAAGGCTAGAATCCCTACCTAATTATTTAATGCATAAACCTACAAGTGTCAGGAACATTTGAGGAATTATGACTTTATCAAATGGGCAAAATAAGACATCAACGACTGATCCAAAGACGTGTGAACTCTCAGACAATAACTCAAATAGCTGTCTTTAAACGAGTTCAGTTAACTTCAAGGAATTTATCAAATACATTGAAATAATAAAAAGAATCAGAACAAATTCTGGAACTGAAAAAAATATA
This sequence comes from Marmota marmota marmota, assembly GCF_001458135.2. NCBI lineage: Eukaryota > Metazoa > Chordata > Mammalia > Rodentia > Sciuridae > Marmota > Marmota marmota. The sequence continues at coordinate 965,987 of NW_026003318.1, read as the reverse complement.
ACGTAGAAAGTGAAAAATGCAATGAAGAACAACCAAAGCAGAATTAATTAAGCAGAAGACAGAAAGGGAGCTAAAGAGAGGCTAATTGAAAATACCCATTCAAAGTTGAAAAGGGTCAAAAGAAAGAAGAATTTCTAAATAAAATATTTGCTTTTCAGCTGTAAAACAAGTTTAAGCCAGTGAGTCAATGGGGCTCCCCTTATTTGTCTTTATGTAGTGGTCAGAGACTCTGGTTAACTTTAAGGGGAACCAAAAATGCTCAATGTATAAATTAATCATATTGTTATGTATGGCTAAAAACAACCAGTAAAAAAGTAAAAAGGAATATGTAGCGATATACATAATGGAATAGTACTCAAATATATAAAAGAACCAAATCTTGTCATTCACAACAACATGGGTGGACTTCAGAATCTAAAACAGTTGTTATCAGAAGTTCATAGTGTAAAAATGATTCACCATCAGATAAATAGGTTTTAGAACATATGGAGCAGAACAGTAGTATGGAAAGGCCATATAAATTTTATGAGGATAAAATATTTTAAGTAGACACAGGCTTGGTCTATAGGAGGAAATTGAGCAAGAAAACAAATAATCACAGAATGAACACTATCTTCAAGCAAATGTAAGACATTAATAACAATTGGCCAGCTACTTAGGAAATGAGGATGCATTCACAGAAATGATATTGTAGACCAATCATCTCATTACAATAAAATGAAGTATGAAATCCAAAGTAAAACTTCAAAATAGTATTTAAAATAACATGCCTTCCTTCCTTCCTCCCTTCCTTCCTTCCTTCCTCCCACGTTTATTTTGGGGGAGTCAGTGCCCTTAATTCCTTAATAAATATCTGCATAAAAGTCCATTCAGATGCATTAGTACAGCTTGTTTTCTGTGGATCCCTGGTGTTGCAGTAGAAAACCTGGCAGAGTCAGAATGCAGAGAGCACTAACAGGAGAAGCTGGGTCACTGTCATTTGCTGTGTGTCGTTTTAGCTGTTTCTTGGACACACGGGGTTATTCACAACTTCTTCCATCACTTCAACACCCAAACCAATTGTGAAAGGAAAAAGTGTCCTCATTTATACTTTCCTTTTCTGGGGCTGGGGCTGGAGCTCAGGGTGCACATTTACCGGGCATGGGTGAGGCCTTGGGTTCGATTCTCAGCACCATGTATAAATAAATAAAATAAAGGTCTACCAACAACTAAAAAATATTTTTAAGAATTTAAAAAGTAAAACAACAACAACAAAAAAAACCTTTCCTCTTCTGAAAACTTTCCTCAAAGCCAGCACCATCCCCTCACTGGCACGCTCTTGTGGCACGTGCCCAGAGCTGGGTGAAATGTGTTTCTTCAGTCTTGAAGACAGAGGGAAGAGTGTGTGTCAGGGTTTGGATGGGAGGTGTCCCCACAAGGCAGGATTTGCAGAGGTGAAATGGTTGGGTTATGAGAGCATTGATCTCATCAGTGGGTTGAGAATCCATGGTGTAGATTAACTGGTTGCTAACTGCAGGCAGGTAAGGCCGGGCTGGTGGGGTCACTGGAGTGTGTCTTCCAGTGTTTCTGTTCTTGTCTCTGGGGAGCAGCGCTCTGTATCTCTGCTTCCTGGTGCCGGGTTCTGAGCTGCTTCCCTCCACCACAGCCTCCCACCAGGATGTTCTGCCTCACCTCGGACACAGAGCTGTGGCGTTGACTGAGGACTAAACCTCTGAAACCATGAGCCACAATAACGTGTCCTCCTTTAATGTTGTTCCTGTGGGGTCTTTTCCTGACAGCAGCACAAAGGCTGACCAAACCACGTCTCTACACGTAATCCAAAGTTTATAAATACTGGCAAATCAAGGGTACCGTTGAGTCATTTTTACCGAAATTACACGTGATAAGGATACTGATTTCCTAAATATTGTTAAAATTATCAAGTAAAAGTAAGACATCTTTCTCACTCTGGGCCTTGCTGAGATGTTATGCACTAATGACTTACTTCTTCCTTAAACACTTTGCCATGATCCCTTAAACACTTTGCCATGATCCATGGGTCACTTCTCTTCCTCTTCCTCTTACATCATTGCTTTTTCTTTTGCAGTCTTCTTAATGAATCCTCTTCATATAATTGGCCTTTAAATTTGAGGCACCCAGATCATCCCTCAACCCCTTGCCCACTGACACCCCCTTGGATGTCTCCAGCTCCAAGATTGAGCTGTCACCTGCCTCTGATGACTCTCCAGTCATATCTGTGTCCCTGATTCTTTCCCTGTCTTCAGTGTTATACCTAATGCCTCCCTTAGTAATTTCAACTGCAGTTATTATCTCAGGATAATAATAAATTAATAAACAATAATAATTCATTATTTCATGATTCTTCAAAATTTTTACTTTTTGAGTTTATGCCAAGTGCTTTAATATCTTACATCAAAATATTAATGCATGAGTATATGAGTGATACAGAAAATTTTGAGAAATAGATAGTATATTAATAATTAATATAGAGAAATTTGAGGAATAGTACAATAATCACCAACATATTCTCCTTTTAAACCTTAAACTTAATCTTTATCATATTTTAGTTAGCTTTCTTCTATTTCTAAGTCTTTGACAATAGCTTGCAGGAATAGCAACACTTCACTTCTGCGTACCTCATCAGGTGTCTTAAGAAAAAATACATAGTATATAGTATATATACTATATATTGTATATATAATACACTATGATTATAATATATATCATTTCAATGATATCACATTTATGTAACATTTCATAATCAGGACTTACTCAATTTTCTCTCAGGTTTTTCTAAAATGAAATGTGTATTCATCTTTTTTGTACCAAAGCTCATCAAGTTTTATGTACATGGAAATATTATTTGCTCTTTAACAAAGAGACACCACCATATCATTGCAACAGCACAGATTACATGGGGGCATTATGTTAAGTGAGGTAAGTCAGGCTGCAAAAGACAAATATCCCATGATCTCACTCCTGTTCACTCTAAGCAAGTTGCACTCATGTGAGTTGAGAGCAGAATAGTGGCTGCCAAAGTCTGGGGAGCCCAGTAAGGCAGGGGATATAGCAAGGTGTTAGTCAACGGCCACAATGTTGCAGTTAGATAAAAGAAATAGTTCTGTTACTCTAAGGCACAGTAAAGCAAACATAGCTAACAAGAATGCATTTTTATTTAAAATAATTAGAAGAGAGGATTTTGAAGTTTCTCACAATAAAGAAATGATAAGTGTTTAAGATTATTGCTATGACATTAACCTGATTTGATCTTTACATAATGTGTAAATACATTGAAATGTCGAATTTTACCCCATACATTTGAGGTTATTATGTGTCAATAAGAAAACACATCAGATTTACAATTGATCCCTCCTTCTCCCAAAAACTTCAGGCCAAGATGGTTTCACAGGAAAGTTCACTATGCCTGTATCAAGGCCTGCTATGTATAGACATAGTGATCCTGACATTAATGGACAGATTGACACATGATAAAGGAACAGAATGGAGAAACTGGAAAGAGATCACAAAAGGACAATGGCTTAGAATTTTTTAAAGTGCACAACTGGGGCCTGGGATATAACACAGTGGAAGGCATTTGCTTAATATATATAGACCATGAGTTCACCTGTGTTCAATCCCAAGCTCTTCAAGAAAAAGAAGTTTAAAAAAAAGATAAAAAGATATATCATAGTTTCTTTATATATTCATCTATTGAAGGGCATCTAGGTTGGTTCCATAGTCTAGCTATTGTGAATTGTGCTGCTATAAACATTGATGTGGCTGTGTCCCTGTAGTATGCTGGGTTTTTTTTTTTACTCCTTTGGGTATGAACCTAGGAGTGGGATAGCTGGGTCAAATGGTGGTTCCATTCCCAGTTTTCAAAGGAATCTTCATACTGCTTTCTAGATTGGTTGCACCAATTTGAAGTCCCCAGAGTATAAAATCATGGCATTTGCAGGTAAATTGTTGGAGCTGGAGAATACATGCTAAGTGAAGTAAACCAATCCCAAACACCCAAAGGCCGAATGTTTTCCCTGATAGGTGGATGCTGATTCATAATGGGGATAGCGGGGAGCATGGGAGGAATTGATAGGGCAAATGGGAAGGAGGGGAAGGAAGGAGGCATGAGGGTAGGAAAGACAGTGGGATGAGACAGACATCATTACCCTTAAGTACCTGTATAAAGACACAAATGATGTGCCTCTACTTTGAGTACAACCAGATATATGAAAAAGTGTGCTCTATATGTGTAGTATGAATTGAAATGTATTTTGCTGTCATGTATAAAAAAATAGAAAAAATAAATAATTTTTTTAAAAAAGATAAAAAGAAAAGAAAAATGTGTGTAAGCCATCCTGTGAAGAAAGAATAGCCTTATCCTCAAGAGGAACTGGGACACTTGGGTTTTCATAGAAAAAGAATGCTAAACTTCACCATCACACCTGAGACTGTAGAGTCCAATGTGATACTTAAAATTATAAAATTTTCAGAATGGATCACCAAGACAGAAAACCAAGAAGAAGACACTGGATTTGAACTACACCTTGAACTAAATAGACCTGATAGGCATACATTCACACACCAAAACTTATGAGATTCAGCAAAAGCAGTTTATAAAAGAAAGTAAATAGCAGTAAATGAGTTCATCAAAAATAAGAAGTGATTCAAATAACAAAAAAATGTTATACATCAAGGAATGAGGGGGAAAATAAGTCTAGAATTGACAGGATACAAGTAATAAAGATTAGAGCAGACATAGAAATAAATGCAATAGAGAATAGAAAAGTAGTGGAAGAGATTTAAAAAATGAATTGCTTTTTGAAAAGAAAAAAAAATCAAAAAAATACTTAGCTAACCCCTTCCAAAAAAAGAACAAAAGACTTACACAAATAAAGTCAGAAATGAAAGATATTGCAACCGCACCACCAAGAAATTACTGCAGAAAATTATATGACTACAAAGTGGGTAAACTTGATAAAATAAATAAATCACCAGAAATATACAACCCATCAGGATTGAAATTCCATCAGGATTGAATTAAGAAGAAATAGAAAATTCAAATGGACCAAAAATGAACAAGAAAATAAAACAGTATTACAGTTTAGATGCGAGGTATCCCCCAAAAGCTCATGTGTGAGACAAGGCAAGAAGGTTCACAGGTTGGGACTGGGGATGTGGCTCAAGTGGTAGCGTGCTCGCCTGGCATGCGTGCGGCCCGGGTTCGATCCTCAGCACCACATACAAACAAAGTTGTTGTGTCCACCGAAAACTAAAAAATAAATATTAAAAAAAAATTCTCTCTTTCATCTCTTTCTCTCTGTCTTTTTAAAAAAAAAGAAGGTTCACAGGTGAGATGATGGGCTTAGGAGACCCTTACCTAATCAGTGCATTAATCACCTGACAGAAACTAAGTGGCTGATGTCGGTAGGCAGGTAGGATGTGGCTGGTGGAGGTGGGTCTGTGGGGCGAGACTTTGGGGTTTATATTTTGTCCCTGGTGAGCAGGGTACTCTGCTTCCCAATAGCCATGTCCCAAACTGCTTTCCCCCTCCACACCTTTGTGCCATGAATTCTGCCTCGACTCAGGACCCAAAGAATGGAGTGGCCATCTGTGGACCAAGACCTGTGAAACCGTGATCCTCAAATAAACTTTTTCTCCTCCAGTGGTTCTGGTCACAGCAGCAAAAAAAAAACGCTGACTAATACAAACAGCAGTGAAACTCTCCCATTAAAGAAATGTCCCACTCCATGGCTCCATGGCTAAGTCAGTTTCAGAAACCACTAAGAAATGATCCTTCTCAAACAATCCTAAAATTTGAAGAGTAGGAAACACTTGCAAACTAGTTTTATAAGGCCATTGTTAAGTTAATACCAAAGCTGAAAAATGATACTATAAGAAAAAAAATTACATGCCAATATTTCTGAAGACAACAAATGTAAAAATTCTTGATAAAAATTTGGCCAATTGGATTGCACCAGAATATGAAAAGATCATTCATCATAATCCAGTGGGATTTTCCCTATGGTATAAGGCTTATTCATTCCATTCAACTCTAGAAATGTGACACCGCACATGAAGAAACTAAAGAAAAAAAAAACTATGTAATCAACTCAGTAACTACAGAAAACCATTTAGCAAAATTCAACGTTTTTGTTTTTAATAAAAACTATCCAAAACTTAGGTTAGGAAGAGACTCGACCCTACAGAGTGAAGGCCTCACAGGAGAGCTCACAGCTAAGATCACACAGATTGCATGGGATGCTCACCTGCGCCATTTCAGTCTAGCACAGGTTTGGAAATGCCAGCAAGTCTATCTCTGGATTGGGAATAAATTATTTCCAAGCCAAACACAGAACATATTTCTGAAATACATGAAGCACTGAAACAACTCAGTAGCAAGAAAGCAAAGTGGTGGTATTCCAACTGGCATGCCTCTTAGAGTCCATCCTTTTCCCAGAATGTCCTGCGCCTTTGAAAAAAATCAATTGAGTATCAATACAGGGCTTCATTGCAGCATCTCTATTCTGTTCCATTGGTCAACGTGTCTATGTTAATGACATACCATTTTAAAACTGTAGCTTTGCAAAATAGTTTGAAGTCAGATAGGATGATGCCCCTTGACTACATTTATTTCTAAGTACTTTTGTAGCCATTTCAGATGGGATATAAATCCATTTCCCAATTGCTCTTACTTCTCCCATCACAGGAACAGACATCTAACACCTGAGCAGCTGACACTGATATAGGAAGAAGAAAGCCTATGGGGTCTGGGTCATCACTTTGAGTGTGTTCTGTTAAGAAGAATATTCAAATGGAATTGGTGAGAAAATCCACAGAATTCAGCACCTGTGGGGTCAACTAATGTTGTTGACCTCATAGTGAATGCTTAATAGTGCAGGCAGGGAGATTGAAGGAGGGTAATGGGAGTCATCAGCAGCCTCGTTTTCATCCATCTCTACTTCTCTTTAACAGTCAGGGGCAACACATAATTGGGAAATAGACCTAAGTGTCAGGTATCTGCAGGTCCATTACACAACCACACACTTGTCTGTGCACTTGGAATATTTCAGAATAAACTAATATTTATTTTTTATTAAATTATTCCAAGTTTCATGTGTGTGTGTGTGTGTCTTTTGTCTAATTGATAAGATGTAAAATTGAGGATAATAGTCCAGCTGGATTCTTAGTCATCTTAAAGACTATCCCCAGGAGATCTCTCTGCATGAACACATAATGATCCTTCATGGAGTGAAATAATAAAATGCCTTCTCTCAGCTTATTTAAAGGAAGAAGATTTTATCATACATGCTTCATACAGATACCAAATTCATGACAACAGATGATAAAGAAATAGCATTTTGAAGTGAAAATTTATTTTTTACTTCTATATTTCTGACACCATGCCTTTAAATTAGGCTGGGAGGAGATGGTGTTTAACACTAAAAGCTTCTCATCTCACTGGTAATTGCTGAACAGAAGGCAGTGGTTAGCAACACTTGATTAGCGGGGTGAATAGTTCAGAGAAAGGTAACCTAGTGCCACAGGATTCAGGATTTGTCTCTCTGCCAAGTGCCATGGTGGCAACCACGCAGCTCTGTCTCCCTAGTGTGCTAACAAAGAGTCCTTACTGATCCCTGATAATTTCCTTCAATTCTCTAATGTATTGACTCTAATTAGCTTCGAATTCCAAGGAACTAATTAGTCTTAACTTTTGCTAATTGGGAAGCTGCGGTAACAAGGTTGGAGACTGCTCAACTTTTCCACAGTCATTAAAAGTTTTCCATCACATCCAGAAGTCCGTCCTAACAAGTCCCTGAACACTGCTCTTTTAATTAGAGCCATTCTCTCCCAGGAAGGTGCAGGGAATGTATTTTCAGTGGAGTCTTGCCCTTGCCGTCCTCAGCAATGGATGCCCCCTCGCCCCCTAGTGCAGAGACCAAAAAGTGCACTCAAGCCCCTGTTCCTCTGGGCTCCCAGGTAGGCAGGCATGTGCTTTGGCTCCTGTTTGCCAACCTATTCAGGATCTCTGGAGTAATAGACTGCACGGTCTTCTCCCAACGCTTTGGAATGCACATGAATTAAAACCCACATAAGGAAAGGATGCTGCAGGAAGAAGAGCAAACCCCACAGTGGCTGAGAGGAGCTGACCAGCAAACTCTCGAGATGCTGCCAATTCCTATTATTAATGATGTACTGTGTGGGATGCTGTTGTGGGTGAACCTTCTTTCCAATTCATGACTTGAATGTACAGGCATATATCAATAGTGACCTGGTGGATAGTCATTCTGCTCAGCTGCGTTGGATGTTTATAAAAAGACAGGAGAGAGGGATCCACCTTATTGCTGAGGTGATCTGTCCCTCCAGTTGCTGATCTCTGACTTTTGGTGATAGGCATCAGAGATGAGTCCAGGTGACAACACTGAAGCTTGAACTCAGACCCCAGCCTATGGCTCTCCACAACTCCATGCCGGGCAAAATGATGTTTTTTAAAAACCTTTTTTTCCCCTCCAGTCCTCACTTTAGAGAGAGCTTGGGGATGAGCAGTCTCCTTCCCTTTGGAATTCCTGCCTGATCCACCGGAGGGCTCAGCTCCTGATAGGCACCTCTCTGAAAGGGTGGGATGGTGGCCCCAGATGGTTCACACACAGGTGTAAAAGTGAGTCGCTGTGAAAAATGACATGTGGTTTGCTTATTTTCAAATAGTGGTGGAAATTCAACCTATCCATCCTGTCAGGACTCCACTGTTGTAGGGACAGATGAGGCAAGGCACCAAAGATAGCAGGAAATAGTTTATTTGGCTGCAGCCAGGTTCAGAGGGCACAGCTTTAGCTGTGATCAATTAATCCCCTGAACCTCGAGTTCAGGTAGTTTCAGAGTTTTATACCCAGTGTGTAAGGGGAGGGGCTCAGAAGTTCACATAAAGCAGCTTTTCTTTTGCTGTTCTGGGCAAGTTAACCCTTCAAGGACAACACCTGAGAAGGGGAGAGCTGCTTCTCTCTTTCTTTCCTCCCCCTGCCAGCTGTGACCATGGAGCCCAGTGGGTAACTTATCTTAAAAATGTAGACATCTCTGTGAAGCCCAGCTCAAGGCCAGAGGCCTTGTTAAAGGTTCTGTCTTTTTTTTAATCATATTTTGCAATTGCAAACACACTCTACAATCTAGTATACTGAATAAATGTTTGTGAAAAACTAGTAAAGGAGTGCTCAGCACCTGGAGTGCTGATCTCTTCCAGGCCAGTGGCCAAGTGAAATAGAGAAACAGGAAAATAAGAAGTTTACCTACATTGAATTATTTTGTAGAGACTCTTCTGCTGAGAGTCCTAAAATCAGTTATGGTGAAGATTTCTGGAGAAGCTTAGTTAAGATTCTCTGTGGAAGAGGGGGTGCCACTACACTGTCTTCCCTCAGGATGGACCCACACTCTGAGGAGCGTCCTGTTTGGGGCCCTCTCCTCAGGGCTTTGCCTGTGGGGTAGGCTTCTGTGGGGATGAGGTGAGGTAAAATGCAGTTATTTCCTCCTGGGGTCTTGATCACAGCTTCTCCTCACGCCACACATTGTGAAACAGGACCCTTCCTTGACAGAAAATGCCACGGCCTGCCTCCCATGTTGACCACCCTCACCTCTGGACGCCAGAAGCCCAAGGATTTCACCACTGCCCACCCACATCTGAAGGTCCATCTTCTGGATTCCCAGTCCACCACACAGCCCACCCCATGTCCCTGATGCAGACAGTCCACTGCTCTTGTGTAGGTTGATGTGGCCAGTGAGGGAGAACAGCATTCCAAGCCCCCCC
>NW_026003318.1:951462-955126 GCF_001458135.2 Marmota marmota marmota | reverse complement strand
ATAGAGTCATTTTGTGTGTTGTTGTTGTTTTGTGTCATTTATTGTGCTTTTGGAATATGTGTCAATGGGAAATAAATGTTTTCACACTCCCTCTCCACCACTTGCACATGTTTTGAAATAGAGCTCTGCTACCAGTTTTACCACCTTTCCCATCCAGCTGGCCAAGCACTTCTGCTGGTGCACAAGTAGCAGTGACCTCAAACCCTGAGCTGTCATCTTTCCACCCAGCAAACAACCAAGTGCAGTTTGAAAGTGCACTTGTCTCACCTGTCACTCAGGACCACCCCTACATGAGTCACAGCCACCTGCCACGGTGTCACCTTGCTCTCACACTGTGCTTGCCTGCTAGGAAGGGCCCTCAGGGGTGCTCCTCCTCTAACATGGTCATTCCATTTGGAGCCAGGTGTGAGATGAAGGTGAAGGGTGCTGTTGAAAGAGCAGTGGACAAATCAAGTCCTGAGCTCCCTGCTCAGTCTACCTCAATCTTCTGGTCCTGCTGGCTCAATCCTAAGGGCAGGCTCTTCAACTTACTATGTATCATTCTGGACTTGTTGAGTGTGATGGCTTGGTGACAAGAGCTAATCTAGGTCCCTGTGGCTCTGGCTGTATGGTCACTAAAGCCCCTGTGATGGGATCTCTGTGACTGCCAAAACTCAGTAGCATGGCAAGGCTTGTGTTTGAAAAGGCACATTTTTCCCAATGTGAATGGTCTGGTTTGTCCTGGAAATCTAGTGACTTAACTTGTGGATATGCCATTGGGGTGTAAGATAAAAGCCACAATAATAGTACTCGATAATAATACCTTGTGATACTCTAGATGTTAGCAATTGTATGATCCAAGGTGCAGGGTGACACTACATCCTGGATCACTAGAAATCCCTTTCCTACTTATTTTCCAATTTGATTTAATTCGAAGTCAGTAGTTTTTGTGTAACCCACCACATGGTTCAAAACAGTAATCGAGGTGTGGACAACACTATCTCCCAAACCCCAAAGGTGTACCTAGTTTTTCCTTCCTTTTTTATGTTTTTATTTGATAGAAGTCAAGATGCAATGATCCATCCTGTACTTTGGATATCCCACCACCCCTTAGCATGAAGCTTCCTATAAACTTTTTTGTGATAACCCTCTGATGGTGATAATGTTCATCTTCTACCCTCTGGAGTACTTGTATTTCTGAAGACATGTGCCAGACTTTTTCTTTTCTTTAGGATTTCAAATTTTTGCGTTTGAATAATAATAACCCAAAGATTGTATGTCTGTTTCACATGTTAACATATTCACATTTTAGTACCAGCAAAAAGAGTGTCATGAGTTATCCTCAAAAATAGGTCATATAGATACTGCTTTCATAAATACTTAATGTTTTATTAGGGCATTGTGGCTATACAGAATAGTGGGGTTCATCTTAATATAAGCACATAATCGTACACCCCTGAATATAATTAGTTTCCTCCTCCCCTCCTGCTCTCTCCCCTCATTCCCTTTGCTTTACTCTGCCACTCTTCCTTCCATTTATTGTCGCTTTTTTAATTGGGGCTTTAGAGATGCCCATAAAGGTGAGGTGAATTGTGCTCACTCACTCTTGCAGGCGGCATAATCTGGTCCATTTCATGGGCAGTTTCTCCCCGTTTCTCACCCCTCCTCTCTCCCCTTTCCCTATTGCACTGATCTCCCTTCTGTTTTCATGGGACCCAGTCCCTCTTTCTGCCTTTGTTTGGTCTAGCTTCCTCACAGGAGAGAAGACATTTGATCCTTGGCTTTCTGAGTCTGGTTTAACTCGCTCGGCCTGATGTCCTCCAGTTCCACGCATTTACTATAATCTCCCCAACCCAGCCTGCCCATTTTCATTGATTTGATGGACTGGTTTGTCTTTTCTGTGGTGTGTCAAAGTAGCTTGTATTTCTCTCAACTATATTCTAATACAAGGCAGGAGAAAAAACATGATCCTAAAAGAAACTGCAAATAGAAGGGTGCTTCATGTGAATGTGAATGGTTCTGCCACTCTTCTCTGTAGTGACAGAAGAGAGCTCTTTGAGGAAATCTAGTATGTGCATAAGATCACATAAAGGTTCCCTGCAAATAAACCAAATCTAACGCAAGGACTTTCACTCCCTTGGGTTTCAGATGTAGGGTAGTAAACTAACAAGATGTGATGAGAAACACACAGGACCATATTTAAATAAGCAAAGAAATACAACACAGGAGCAACTTAAAATATTCTAGTGGTGACTAGAGTACTTGTGTTTCTGAAGTAAAAAATGAATCTTAAATTAATTGTAATAATATATTTATTGAAGTTAACATCTATATGTCTTAATAAATAATGAATGTTAAAAATTAATTATGGAATATTTTCATTTTGTGTGTGAAGCCTTTAAAACTGAACATATATTTTATATTTCTAATTTATATCAACTCAGGCACTTAAGTTTTGTTAAACATACTTCAACATTATTTAATTTAATAAAATTTACAGTTGAAAAATTAGATTCATGTTCCCACAATTTAAAACATACTCAAAAGACTGCATCACTGAATTGAATAATCAGAAATCATTTTCCTGCAATATTTGCATTACACATTTACCTAATTGATCCATCATTTTAAAGATATTTTATTTTATTTTGAAGAAAAACCATATTCATTTTAAGACTAGATTAATCTAGGTTATTAACATCAGATTAAAAAATTCAGCATATAAACTTAAAAGTATATTCATCAATGTCAACAGTGTTTTCAAATGGCTTTTTGTAGATTTGCAGAGAATTTACATAACTGTAGGTCAAAATTAAATTATTTTGCATATCATGTATAAAATCATAAAATGTATTATTTATTCAAAATGCAAATAACCCAAATAAAAAATAAGCAATAGTGCTAGGGGTATAGCTCAGTGGTAGAGTGCTTGCTTATATCTAGGTGATCTAAATTTACATATTTTCATAACTCAAAAGGACAGAAGAAAAGAATTTGTTTTTACCACAAAGAAATAGTACATTTGAAAAAACAGATGTGCTTAACCTGATTTAAACATTATGCAATGCATCAAACATCACACAAACCCTATGAATATGTATGATTTTGTGTTCTTATGTATTAGATACAAATAAATTTAAGTTTTTAAAAATAGAGTAAATGCTGTATTTGTATATGAAACAAGCAAACAAGTAAAAAGAACTTTACCTATTAGGAAAATGTGGATGAAAAACCCTGAATTTTACATTCAATTAATAGGAACAAAAAGACTAAAAGAGAGAAAAAATGTTTTTCATAGGCTTAGGTGCATATATGTGCATACAACTAATGAAATAAATATGTATGTTTGTGTGGTGTAGGTATGTACGTACAGACAAAGCCAGAACCACGGTCCCTCTTAGGTTCTACAAATACACAGTGTTATGTTTGTACAATTTTACTGTTCTGATTGCCTCACATACAAGAACTAATTTAATGCTCACAGTAATACCATATTATTTTTTTATTTTATTGGATGGACATAGAAATTGAAGCACAAAGGTGTAATTAAATTTTCCCTTGTTAGGTATCTGTGACAAAACTGTTTGGTGCTTATACAGGCTGCCCCCTCCCCACGTTCAAAGCCAGCAATAGCAGGTGACGTTCCTCTCATGACTATTTCTCTCCTCCTGCTCTGTTGTGGTGC
>NW_026003318.1:929309-949571 GCF_001458135.2 Marmota marmota marmota | reverse complement strand
AGGGTGATCTGAAACTTCAGTTGTGAGTAGCCGTAGCACAGCTGAAGAGTGCCCTCTTCCAACACGCAGGCGGGCCTCAGGCTGTCAGAGCAGTGAACTCCCACCCACCTCAGGCAGAAGGGGCCAAAGCACAAACAAATAAGACAAACCTCCAACCACCACAGGTGAGGCGCTTGCCTCACACCTGCCCTCTTCCTTGCTACTAACAGAGCCGCACACATACTGCGATATAGCACACTGGTCTTTGATCCTGAGTGATGTGACATCCATGGACATGTTTATGCTCAATTAAACTGTTAAATTTAACTTGTCTAAGATATTTATTTTTGCAGTGGGAATGGAGGTAGAATTCCCTGCGTCAGGAACCATGTGACCAAGTGAGTCTCGTCCAGGGGCCGTTAGCCCGCTGTGTCCTTGCAGCAACAGGAGGCCACAGATAGAGTCCTGAGCCCCACCAGCTTGTGTTCTGCACTCCAAGTCAGCTGAGCATTTTTTGCGTGTGGAAAGTTGCTGGGGATTGACCTGAGGGCTGGTCTACCACCAAGCTACACTCCAGAGTCCCCTTTTGGAGACAAGATCTAGAGAATTTGCACAGTATAGTCTTAGACTTACAATCCTCCTGCTTCAGCCTCCTGAGTAGGAGGGCTCACAGGCCTGCACTACTGCGCCAGGCAACTTGAGTGATTTTTCTCCCCACCTTCCTACTTGCCGAACTTTGCTGTTCCCACACTTGAATGGGTTGAATCCAGTTAGGAGGCATCCAGTAGGTGCTTTGGATAACAGGATTGTAATCCATGGAGTCTGGGACTCTACTTTCTGGGGCTCCAGCTAATTTAATATACAAGATTTATGCAACCAGAACCTGTCTACTTTTTGGGAAATGGGTTATTCTTATTAGAAAGAGTTGAAAATTAAAATGACCACAAGGGAAAGTTGTAATTTAAAGAAAATTATTTATTTGAGATGCCTATTGGAAAATAAAGTCTTAACAACCTCATCAAAACAATGGAATGCAATGTTGATTGGTGTACATATGCATATAAAAGATGGAGTGGAAACTGCCTTCCTTAAATAGAGTCACCAAGGGCAGATGCAAAGCTTCAGCAGTGAACTGCAGACTGGTAAGACAGGACACACCTCCTTCTCTCCCTGTCTACACCAGCATCTCTAGTCCACAACTTCTGCATCCAAACACCCTCTCACCTTGAGGGAAATGGGAATGGAGAAGTGAGTGGTAGATCCATCCATGCTGATTTTAAGAAAAGTTCATTTTTTTAAATATTTATTTAGTTAGTTATAGTTGGACACAATACCTCCACTTGTTTTTATGTGGTGCATTTTTTAATAGATGTCATATACTGTGGAAAGTCTGTTAAATTCCACTGAAGCTGAACATTTTTCAGCAACCAAACATCTTATAGAATTCTTAGTAGAGAGAGTATGTCATTAAAAATAAAATGACTGCATAGAACAGGTGACCCTTGCTCAGAATGTCAGCCAAATTTGTAGAGATTTTAGGTGCCCAATCTTGTTCTGCAGGGAAAGGAAGCTAGTGAGATTGGCACAGGCAGCAGATGTGCTTTCAGAGCAGCCCGCAGTACCATCCTGTCACAGAAATGAAGCAGTGAACTCTTTTCTTCCACCCTGCTGCCCTCATGGGTTGCCATTATTAGATGGGATCTTGTACCTGTGCATCTGAGCCGCCACACCCAGCCTGGTGCTGAGGCAGCTAGCCCTGCGATGGTCAGGACATGCAATATGAATGGACTTCACATGACTTCCCTATAATTACCTATTAAATGAACAGTGCAATGCACCTGTTTGGAAAAGCAAAGTTGGTATCTGAAAGGATGCAAACTCTATGTGAATTGTGAACTCACTGGTGGTTGGGATGACTATCTGCTTCTCTCTCTAAGCCCTGAGGCTTCCATTGCTAAAAGCTTTAGACTCCACAGCTCATCGTGGGACTGCCGAGATGATTTAAATTAAGAGAAATTAGTTGTGGGGGTGTTATCTCTCTATTATTATTTAACAAATACTTAAATAAACTTCAAGTGAGGAGAAGTTTATTGGGGTCACAGTTTGAAGCTCGGTCCACAGCTCATGGGACCCATGGCTTTGGGCCCATGGTGGCATGGTACATTGCGTGGGAGCACATGAGACTTCCCTGCAGACATCTCCAGCACCGAGGGTGCAGTTTTACCAGGCAAGTTACAAAAGCAGCTAAATGACATGTTAGAACACAGCAGTATTGCCATTGCTCGTTTTGGTCTGAGTTTGGGGAGCATTTTAAAAGTGAAATTGGCAAAGTTAACCAAATCAGTAGATTGCCTTGGCCATAAATACTCCCTTTCATGTTAATGGCAGTCTCAAACATAAATTTGCCCCTTATCAAACATAGTTAAGCATCACAATCATAGGAACATGTGCAAGAACTGTGCCATTAGGTGATTCTGTTGTCATTGTACTGCAAGGAATAATAATAAGGGGAGACACAGAGACAAGGTACAGTGTCAGGAAAGTGTCCCCTTGTCCAAGCGGCCACAGTTATTTACACCAATAGGTTACATTAGGTCATTAGTGCCATAACTACATTATTGTTTATTGTATCACTGAGGTCGCTTATTCTGCAGTTACATTCCACAGTTGCAATATGCAATGGTAGGAGCTTTGCGCAGCTCTCAAGAAAGTCCGTTGTCTGAAGTTACCCTTAAGTGGGCAGATCCAGGAGCAGCAGAGCTTGGTGAAACATTGTAGTTATCTAGCAAGCAAGTTCCTTTATTCCCAGGAGCTATGTGCCTGAGATCAAGGTCGAAACTGATAAAACTCTTAACACAGAGCTTCCTGGTGAAGAACATAGCCACAGCAGCCAGTCGTCCGCGTCATTTACACAGAAGTTCCCCAGCAGCCAGGCATTCCATGCCTTTGCCCAGAAACTTCCTGGCCACCAAGCATGCCACAGTCATGAAGTTTATCAGAGACCCCAATTCCAAACACAGAACCCCTACATTGTCCCAACAGCACAGTGCATACTTCAACCATCCCACATGTTCTGCCTGCTATGCACCTGGGCTACATGGTACATGCCGACACACATGCGCATACATATGTAAATAGGTTCTCACTCCCAGGGCCATGATACGTAGACACATCCGTTTAAATCAAGCATAAGAGAAAATGGGGCAAGAAAGAGACGTGCTGTACAAGATGCATGAGGCTGAGGCTCCTGTCACACGGCTGCTGGCTTATGAGTTTCTTCTTTGACTGGAAGCAGAGAGAGTTGGATCTAACGCAGCTGTAAACAGAGCACAGCAAGCACACAGGGCAGGAAGCAAGTGTTTGCCCTCACTGTTGAGGGTCCTGCACTGTGTGCTGCTGCCTGTGCCGTGCCTTCACCCAGCAGGAAGCACAACTGGGTCACCAGCAGCACTGAGCCTTGGGAGTGCAGCATGCCATGTGGCAGCTGGGACCTCATCTCCTTTCAGCTCCACCACGCTCTTAGAGTCACATACACAGACCACTGCTGGTAGACAGGCCACTGTGCAGGTGTGGGCAGTAATTACCCAAAAGCCTTGCCCTTAATTTCAGAATCTCAGGCATTTCTCACTAGCCCATATGTTGGTGCAAGTGAGCAAGGCCTCCGTGGATTGTGCCCTAGTGTGCTCCACTATTATGGCCCACCAACTGAAGACAGCCACACCCTTCATGATCTGGAACCTGGACAATGGATCTTCCAGAAATGGCCTCAGAGAAAGAGGGCTCTTGATCCCTGGAGTGGACCACAGGCCACTCCTCCCACCAGCTGCGCTGAAGCTCAGCTTCGGGACCAAACTGGCCCCATGCCACATCATGGGATGTGGTTTGTTCCCTCATTGTCATGGGCTAGCTGCTTCGTCCTACAAGATGGCAGCATTAAAAAGCGGAGGACCTTTGGAGGTGGAGTGGCAGGATCATGACCACCCATGTATGAGATTATGCCGGTCCTAGGGAGGGGCTGGGTCTCACAGGAGTAGCTGACTTTCCCAAGCGCTCTTCACTGCTGTAATGGAGTGACCAGGCACCTCCTCAGCGTTTTGCTCTCTTCACCACGTGACCTCTCCAGAGCATGCTCCTGCCCTGTGATTTCCCCTGACACGAAGCCCTCACCAGGATGCTGTGGAGCACAAGACTTGGAGCCCAAGCAGCTTCGTTTCCTCAGAAAGTGCCCAGTCCCAAGTCATAGCCTAGTCACACAACACCAAAAGGGCTGAGATAGTCCACATCTCAATCTCTACAGACCCTGGAGCTGCTCACTCCTTATTAAGGTGACACTGGCTGTGGAAGTTTTCACCAGAAGCAAATAGCATCTTGGATGTGGACAGCTTTCCCACGAATATGGGGACAGACTTCTCTGCCACCATGAAAGTGGTACTTACCTCCTGTTTCCCTCATTTCCTGTTGTCTCTGTCCTTTCCCTGTTCTCACAGGACAATCCACAAGACCAAATTTGGGGATGGCTTAAGCAAAGGCTTATACTTTAGCAAGACATCAGAACAATTGTTTGATGTGTAGACTAATGCTAAAAAGACAGCCTGCCAACCTTTATGTATCCCTAATGAGAGTCATCCTGAACCCTAGGAATACAGAGGAAGTTTGTTATTGATATTTTGCATATCAGTTTGCTCCCCCACACTCACTGGAAGCAGTACCCTAATCTCTCCAATGAACACCCACGTGTGATCAGGTGTAGAAACCCTGCCTGACTGTGGCCTGCACAAGGTGCCTTGCACTTCTCAAATCCTATACTCAAGACCCAGGAAACACTTCTACAGGAAAGAGCAATTGGTATAATAACCCCAGACAAGCTCTCTGCACCCAACGTTCTCATGGACACTTTTAGCATGTTGTAAGAGGACCACACAGGAGGGAGTCTCCCACTGGGCCCAGTTCAGAACCATGCAGAACTAAGGGTGAGCAGATGTGACCCAGTCCACAGTCAAGAACTCCTATGGGGCTCCCTTTTCCAGCTCCCAAGTTTCATACTGAGGTTATGGAGAACTTTTCTTACTCAGTTTAGTGCCCTCTCTTGTTCTGATCCTGCTATTTGGCCTGGCCCACTTTTGCCTTCTGAACAGCTTTCCCTGGAAATTCTCATGATATTTCCTTTAATCCAAGGTCAAAGGGGGTCAGTAACCAAAGTTAGTACCAACATTGTAATAGAAGAAGGAAAGCTGGTTTCCACTGAAGAAAGGTTCCAGTGGGGCTCCTGGGGGGGGTAACTCTACACGTGTGTATGTGTGCATGTGGACTTATATAGTGGGGAGCTGATTGTATGGAATTTAAAGTCAACCTATAAGTTGGGAAAAATTTTTGGATTTTGTAGCCAATCAGACCCCCACAGGTACAGTCAGATACAGGCCACCCTCCAACAGATGGATGAGAATGTTTATCAACAAAAAACTTGATAAGACCTTATGAAGCTTTAGAAAGGTTTCATGTCTGACTAAGAATTCATTCATGGTGTTGAACATTCTGTATTTCTACTCTTATATTTCCCATGATTTTACTATGACAGGGAGTTTTATTTAAAAGGTGACTGACAAAGCTGTTTCTGTAGATATTGCCCCTATAGCCAGGACATTTCTCCTGGGAAGTGAACACTTGCTCTGCTTGTGGGAATACCCAGAAACTCTCTTACCAGCCAACTGAGTGGTGGATGGCAAGGTGGGCCACACCAAAGTTTTCTAACTTTTATGTCTCTTTTAGTGTGTCTCCAGATTATTGTCATCTGTGTTCCAAGGCTAACTACAAAATTCATGCCACTTTGAATCAGGCTTCCTCACTGGGAATTGTGGCTCTTAATTGCCATTGAGCCCAAAGCAAAGACCACCAACAAAAACTCGACTGCCATTGAACCAAGTTTGCTGCCTGGATTTTGGGCCATTTGGCTTTGCTGAGGTGGAACCTGCAGGATTTTGTTCTGAAGTCTGTTTCAGTTTCTTGGTGCTATCCTCCTGGTGACCGTCTCATGCCTTGATGTGTGGTGCTCATTGGAAAACCCCAAATCCTCATATGCAGTTATCCATTGTACATAAGACAATCTCATTACAATCAGCGACAAAGTCATGAAAAAATGTGAGAATCCTCTAATTTGGCATATGAATTGTGCATTCTGTGCTAATATCAAACAAATCAGTAGTGCTGGTGGTAGGAGGTGGTGCCATTGCCCATGATTTTGGCCAATCTCTCAAGATTGAGAGGTGACAAAGGGGTTAATTGCTAAATTGTTTGCCTAATGCTTCATCCTTGCATGTTCTAAACAACGCTACCTTGATCCAACACTACCTCTATCCACAGTGAACTGTAGCATCATCTACATATCAAAAAGCAGCATCCTAAAATCAGCAATGAATAACCAGAAAATGTGATCAGAAAAATTAATGTATTTGTAAAAGAATAAAAGTGAATAAACTCTTATCAATTAATGCAAATAATAAAAAAAGATCGGAACACCCCTGAACTAGAAAATGTTACAAGGAAGGAAGGTTGAGAGAAAGGAATATATCTATAAATTAGATCGAGTATTAAAGTAGAAATGCACCAAAACCAATCTGCACAACAATAGCACCCCCCAAATGTAGAGAATCAGATGTAACTGCATTACTATTACTGTCCTTGATGGAGTCTGCCTGCAAACGGGATATTCTGTCAAGGTATAGATAGGTAACAGTGGACATGCTTGAAAACGAGGTGCCTGCTGTCCTTGGGAGGACTTGCCTGCAAACGGGATGTTCTGCCAAGTGGGCTAGGAGGGCGCTGAGAAAAAAATTTATTATCTGTTCTTAACAAAGAGCAGAGCTCAACATACTCCAGGCCGAGAATAGATTAGCCATGAGAAGCGGGTCACTTCTGATTAGAAAGTAAAACTTCTGTATGCTATGTTTAATTAGCTGAAAGACCTGATTTATTGCTGTTGGAAGGCTGCCTTCTTTGTTCACAATACTATAAAAAGATTGCTTGTACACAATAAAGGACTTTTTTTCTGCTGCTGCTTTGCTTGCTCTGCTTCTTCTTTCTTTTCCCATGCTGACCTGCAAGTGAATTACTGCAACACCAAAACCTTCAGCTGTTACATTTTTCAGAAATTTACATGAGGATTCTAACATTTACACAGGAATTCAAGAGACCTAGCATAGCTGAAACTGGCCAGAGTGACAGAACTGAGAAACCCACTTCCTAGCTTTGAGCTTACCATGACACTGTCGTATTCCAGGTCACATAAGACAGAGAGGCAGATCCCTACTACAGAACTAAGGGTCCATAAGTAAATAGTGAATCTAGGATTAACCAGGTTTTGATGAGAGTATATAAGCAATTCAAGAGGAAAATCACGAATTTTCAAAAAAATAAATAAATAAATGGTACTATCACAATTTGATAGCCATCTGCAAAAGAATGCAGCTGAACAGCACCTCCCACTACAGGATGGGTCTGTATTAATGCAAGAATGAAAGCCACCATGCTCTTAAATAAAAACTAGGCCTACATCTTTCTGACTTAGTTTAAACAATATTTCTTAGATATAATATTAAAGCCATAGCATTAGAATAAACAGAATTTGAACTCGATCAAAAGCATAAGTTTTTATAATCCAAAAACATTAAATAAAGTAAAAAGACAACTCACCAAATAAGAGAAAATATTTGCAAATTATACATCTGACAAAGGTATAAGGTTCAGACGATATAAGCGCTCTGACAAATTAACACCAAAAAGACAATGCAGCTGAAATGGATCTTAATGAACATTCCTTCAAAGATATGATGCAAATGATCACAAGCAAGTGAAAAATCCTCAATATCATTAGTCATAATATAAATCAAAATCACAATGAATTAAATACAACTTCATGCCCAATAGAATGGCTAAAACCCAAAAAGGAGAGAATAACACAGGATGGGTAGGATGTGAAGCTATTGAAACCCTCAGACATTGTTGGAGGAAACAGTTTGCAGCCACTATTAAAACCAGCTGATCAGTATCTGTAAATTAAAGAGAATTTCCACATGCTGGAGCAAATCCACCTCCAGGTATGTACACAGGAGGTTTGAAAACATGTCTCATGAAAACCTGTGCATGAATGCTTGAGATAGCATTATTCATAAGAGTCAAAATAAGAAAATATTCCAAAAACTTAATTATTGACTGAACAAATAAAATGTAGGACAATCTTTCCAAGGAATATTGCTAATTTGCATGTGAGAATGTAGCACTGATCATGCTTCCACAAGACACATGAAAACATTATACTAAGTAGAAGCCAGTCCAAAGACCACATCCCATCCATGTGTGACAACCCAACAGGCAAATCTACAGCCAAAGCAGTGCTGGCCAAGGACAGGGCAGGAGGGGATGAGGAATAACTGCTAGAGATTATGAGCTTTCTTTTTGGAGTGATGTTTGCACAAATATGTGAACATATTAACATCCACTGAAATGTACACCTATCCTTGTTAAATTTACCTAAAACAAAAGCATTAAGAATATTCTAATTGTCCAAAAATATTTTATAGTGCCCCAAGGAATGAAATAGATTATAACACATGGTCATATCATTAAAGCATAAGCTGAAGGTTTAGTTAGAAAAAATTTTTAAATAATACACATGATGCAACAAAGATTCGATTTAAAATATAAGCACAGAAACCCAGGCAATGATTGACTTCAATTCTCAAAAATATTGCAGATTGACATACACAGACTACAATCTTGTGAAAATAGCTTGGGAACATAAATGTTTTATCAAAGTATGGGCAACTTATGGATATTAATTAATTAATTTGGACAGATTTAGAGGCCAGAAATATTTTTCAATAAAACTTTAGTGAGTTTTATGGGATTATGTATAATAAGTCACTTTTGAGCTGTGCAAAAAATTATGACCAGTAGTTCCTGAAACTGAGAGTTTGCTAATGTCTCCAAACAGATCGGTTGTTGATGTAAGAATGAGAGAGGAGTAAAACGATCACAATCATGAGGATGATTCTGCAGCCAAAAGGAAGTGATGTTGCTTCTGGACTCATTAAAGTATCCACTTTTAATTTAAAGATGAAAAAAGAATAAATTTCTAAGAGGTATTTTATTTATTTTAGAAATTCATTTCCTCCCTGTCATAAAATGCTAAATATTTTATATAGACATAAAAATTATTTGGAAAGTTTCCCCTTTCCTAAATGCTTGGGAAGGAAATAAAGAAGGATCAGGATTAAAATAGCCAGGACAGGTCTGAGCATCGCTAAACCTGAAGTACAGGTGGGAATGAATCAGGAACACAGAGGTATCTCTCCAAACACAGAGGAAAACTGCAACCCCTGCTCTCCACTGAGGTCAGAACCTGCAGAAGGACCCCTGGCCTGGAAGGCCAGCATCCTGGACAGACCCTCAGCAGACGCTGGAGAAAGTCACAGTAACCTTCCTCTCCTCAGGAACTTCCTGAGCCCCCTGGACACCTCCCTGTTGCGCAGGCTGTAGATGAGGGGGTTCAGCATGGGGGTGAGGATGGTGTAGAAGGCCGACACCATCTTGTCCTGCTCCGCTGTGTGGGTGGAGGCTGGTCTCATGTACATGAACATGGCAGCCCCGTAGTAGAGTCCCACCACCATGAGGTGGGAGGAGCAGGTGGCGAAGGCTTTGTGGCGGCTTTCTCCAGAGCCCATGTGGAGGACAGCTAGGAGGACACGGGAGTAGGACGTGACAATAACTGAAACTGGCAGGATGAGCATCACCACACAACAGACGAAGAGCAGCCTTTCAAATGTAGACGTGTCTGTGCAGGAGAGAGGCAAGAGGCCAGCCACGTCACAGAAAAAGTGATGTATTTCCAGAGAGCCACAGTAAGAGAATGACAGGGCAGCTGCCAGCACAACGATGCCATCAAGAGACCCCAAGATCCAGGAAGCCACCGCCAGGAGTACACAGAGTTTCTGACTCATGAGGATGGTGTACCGAAGGGGATAGCAAATGGCCACATAGCGGTCATAGGCCATGACAGCCAACAGGAAGCACTCGGCTCCCAGCAGGGACACATAGAAGAATATCTGGGCTCCACAGCCTGCTAGTGAGATGGAGTTCCTGCCAGTCAGGTAGTTGAAGGCCATCCTGGGGACGGTGGTGCAGATGAGCATGAGGTCCATGAGGGAGAGCTGGCTGAGGAGGAAGTACATGGGGGTGTGCAGCTGGGCGTCCAGATGGATGAGGAGCACCATGGTGGAGTTCCCCATGATGGCCACTGTGAAGATGCCCAGGACCAGAGCGAAGAGGAAGGTGTGGGTGGGGCTGTGGTTGAAGATGCCCAGCAGGATGAAGACAGGGCTGGACGTCCGGTTTCCTGACTCCATCCTCAATAATTTGCCTTATCTGAAAGTCCCAGGGAAGACAGAAGCTTACCTATTAGTTCAGATTTACAGTGCATGGTGCAGCAAGGACCTTTGCTGGACGGGGCATCGGAGGCAGGCGAGACCTTCTCACCAGCCTCCACCTGCCTCCCTTAATAGCTGTGAGCCATGAGGTTCCTCATTCAACCTTAGAGAATGATTTTAGTATGCATTTTCTTTATTTTACCTACAAGAGTCCTAAAGTTCTAAAAGCTTACTCATGGGTACAGAGAGCATAGGAGGAACAATGATCACACATCTCTGTTGCTGAAGGTCACCATCATCCCTATCCCAGGAAAGTTGGTACTGAACGTTTCTTTCTGGTCTGCCTATGCCTGCAGTTGTTGGTCTTCAGTGCTAAAATCCCAGCTTTCATGTCTTCCTCCTACCACCCCACCCCTGCCGCCCCCACCTGCCACGACCCCTCGCCGGCAAGGGAAAACACGACACAGGATTCTTCTTTCAGCAGTTTATTCAGGCCTTGATTCATGTATCATCTTCTAGTGACCCGTCGCCGAGCGCCCAAGCACAGCCTAATAAAGCCTCCAGCATACCAATCTTAAGCTGCCACGTGGACCTTTCTCATAGGGTGGTAAGGGATTACGTGCCAATTCTCCATATTAGGAGTTGTTTGTCACAGGCCACAGTGGAAGCCGGAGCCATCTTCTAATGGCGGCCACAGTCTAATTAGAACGGCTCACCACACCCACCCAGTGAAAGATTAGATGAGGTCAGTGATGCTCCCTGCTGTGGACCCCTGTGCACATTAACTCAGAGAGTAGATGTGTTTTAACTCTCCTAGCTCAGATCAAGTCTTGGAGCTTGGTCTTATTCTATGAAGACGTCCATTAAAATATCACTGCATTGAAGAACATGATACTCACTTCTCCTTGGGGAATAGTTTTGCTTCTCCTAATTGTGTGTATGTGGAGCACAGCTGGAGATTTTGTTTTTTGCTTATACTTTAGAAATCTATTTCCTCCCTATCACAAAATGTTACAAACTGAGTGTGATGCACAGGTAGAGACAGAAGAGGAGCCCCCTCTGGTTTTGACAGCTTCATCCATCGTGACATGCCAACCTGAGGAGTACGGGAGCTTGTTTTACATGCAGGGAGGGAGGTGAGCAGTACTTGCCCCAACCCAGCTCCCCAGGGACAGCATCCAGGGTGTGCTTGTGAGTGACAGAGGACCCTGAGGCACAAAGGATCAGACCACACGCTACACACTTTAGCTGCTTCTCATCCAACAAGTATCAAGAGGTGTTTTAGGTTGAGGGCAGATGTGGCGTGATATTGAATGGTTTTGCATTGAGATGATTTCCCAGATGTTGAATTTCAGGACTGGATGATTAAAAAAAAATCAGGAAATAAATAAACAGTGGAAAGACAGAGTGTTGAAAGGGAAACTAACAATCAGATCTTTGTAAAATGCTACATCAGTTATTTTCATCTAACCTCCATATTCTTACCATGCCTGTAAAATATCATAGCCCATAGATATTTCTCAAATTGATTTTATCCTAAATGATGTTTTCCAAAGCAAGACCCATTTTTATTTCTGTCTGATATATATCGTTGTCTCCAAAATTCTTCTGAATTCCTAGGACTTCAAACTTGAAATAATGACATCTTTATCATTATCTTCTACTTATTAATTTTTTTAAATTTACTTTTCTATAAAGAAAAATTTTTGTGCTCCTTGATCATCATTGTTTTATTGTTGTTGTTGTTTGTGGTACTGGGGTTGAACCCAGGGCCTTTTACATGCGTGGCAAGCACTCTACCAACTGAGCTATACCCCAGTCCCTTGATCATTGTTTGTGATATTGAGTTATTCTATCAACTGACGGGGATAGCTGGGAGTGTTTATCCTTAATAAAGGAAATACTAAGCAGGTAATAGTTTTCAAATTTGTTCTTTAGAATCCAACTAAACTGTAAAGAAATACAGTTATCTATGTTTTCCCTCTTAGAAATCTCTTTGACCTATGACAAGATGGAGATATATAAAGTTTATTTCTATTTAATATCAAAAAGCTATATTACTATTTTGTTCATCAACAAATATTCTATTCTCCTTCCAAGGACAGGGCAAACTCCAAGTTACATATCGATGATATGCACACTTTGCTCATCACAGCACTTTATTAGTGATGTGAAAATTAGTTTAAATTCCATCTGATGTTGACATTTTCTCCAGAAAAGGTTCTAGTATGTGTTAATACTCTAAATGAACTCTGTCAATTATAATCAATGGCAGAACTCATTTCAAAATATCAAACTAAATAATAAAGACCCTTTTGCTAGTTTTAATGATACTCAAAAATGACATGGCTTCCTTTTTTCACTGAATTGAAATGTAATGTCAATAGTCCAAGAAACAATTTCCATTCCCAGTTCTAACTTTTGGACATGGAAGCACACCTTAAAAAAAATCATGTATGCCAATAGTGAAACCGGAGAATAATTCCTCTGTGGGTCATATCTTTACCATCAAGCTTTAATAAACATTTTAGTAAATCAAAATAATTTCACCGTTAAGATCTTTTCTCTTTCTCCCTTCTCCTTCACCTTCAGCATGAAAGGGACAGTCAGGATTTCAGAGGAAACAGTGACATTCCCAGGATGTCATGAAAAGCTATCTACAATGTGAAGAATTTGCAGAATATGCCCAATAATTTTGACCATCAGGCCGAGGTGTGTTCACACTGTGGAATCCTTTATAATGCTCTGAACACGTTTTTGTACACATCATCTCACTGTGGTGCATTCCTATGTTCACACAGCACATTTGGCTTATGCAGCCCCTGGAGCCTTCCTTGCCCTCCCCCCTCTCTCCAAAGCTCTCCCTCCTGTTTTCCTGAGGTCCCCCTTCTCTCCCTTTTCTCCCCAGCTCCTACATGTGAGAGATGACCTCGCCCTGTCCTCATGCTGTCCTACTCACATGTAGTGGCCAAGGTACAAACTCACCAACTAGCCCGGCTCTTTGATCTCGGGGAGGTGATCTCACTCTCTGCCTGTTGCTCAGCCTTCCCTTCTGTCTCTTCTAGAGAAAATTCTAAAGCAGCCTGAACTCAGTCTGAAGGACTTCCAGAGACCCACCCATCTCGGGGCATCCTGGACCTTAAATCCTTTGCCTTCTGGGAGCATTCAGTTCCTGGACTTCAACCACAGCTGGGCACGCCCTTGGAACGTCTCCCAGGAAGCAATTTCCCTGGTGTCCCCTGACTCTAGTTAATCCTGCTGGTATTTGTCAAGCTTTATTTGCCGTGAAGTTCAAAGGATGACTGCCTACTTCTCCTTCAAAAGTGAGCAGTGTTAATGATGAAGTTACATCATCACGAATTTAAAAGAAAATAAGGCTGGGATTAAAAGAGGGATTATTCATTTCAAAGTGAACTGAGGCCGTCAGCCTGCCTTCTCAGTGGTGCTTACATTTCTACCTCTTCCCCAGGACACCTCCTCAGAGATGGGCTGAAATAAGCCTAAATAAACAGTATGTGTGCACCCCTCCAACAGTTCAAGTGGGTCCAAAGTCCTCATAAGGACTTCTGAGTGGCCCACCTCTTTATGATGTATCCCATGGGATTTTCACTGAATTCACTTTTCTAACATTGAAACAACCCAATCTTTCTCTCTTACCTCTCTTCACTCCAAAAGCTTTTATGTGCCTAAAACAATATCCTTTCTAAAATGCAAAGCCCAAAACCATTTTTTTAACTTGAAATTATTCAGTGCCCTTTCACAAATTTCAATCCCAAACAGTAAAACTCCCTTACACAACTTTTGTGACCTGGCTTTCGACAACTTAGCCTCATGTTGAAACTCTTTGTCATACAATTGCTCTCTGAGGCCTGTTTCTCCCCGGCTTCTGGCCATTCAGAAAGCTCTGAGCCATCTGCCTTTCCAAATGTCACACTGTCCTTCAAGGCCCTTCAAACCCATATTCACATCAGCTCTATTCACAATAGCAAGAGTTGGAAGTACGCGGATGTCCCTCAGCGGATGGTGTATACACACAACTGAACGTTAATCAGCCTTAAAAAAAAAAGGAGACCATGCCGCCTGCCACACCATATGTGAACTTTGAGGACACTACACTAAGTGAAATAAGCTAGCCACAAGAAGGCAAAATTAAGAAGATGGACTCAGCTTACATGAGAAGCTGATGCCATCAAATGTATAGAAACAGAGAGCAGAATGGTGGCCACAGAGCCTGGGAGGAGAGAGCGGGTGTCGCTATATAACAGACATGTTTCATTTCTGGAAGATGAGAATGTTCTGGAAATCTGTTTTACAACAATATGAATATACTTAACACACTGACCCTAAAAACACTGCAGTACCCTGTGTCCTTATTAAAACTTTCATTACAATATAGCCCCTAGTACAATAGATAGTTTATTTGTTTATTTTAAAGCCTGTTTCTACCCTCTCATCCAGCCTGAATAGACACATCAGATTTTATCTTTCTGTTTTTTCCTTAGTTTATTTACATATTTTATAATAATCCATAGCAAATATTAGGTGCTCAATAAGTATTGTTTGTGCAGTAGTATGCCTCCCAGTGGGTAATATGTAAAGGTCAGGAGTGAAACACTTGGACACAGAGCCACCCTGTGTCAGTCCTCCTGTGACAGCCGATTAGTGCAGCTTGGTCAACTGTGAGTGAGCACCCAAGGACCAGGTTCTCTCCCCTCTAATGAAGGGTCCATTGCATGGGCTAGTTGGGTAAGTATTCTTAACTGTAACTGTGCACGTGAGTGCTCACTGGTGCAAGTACAGGCCACACTGTACCATTTCTTCATGGCCAGAGCTCCTGCAGGAAAAGCGTCAGTGATGAGGTGATCACCCAGTTTGCATCCGCAGTGTCGTTGGATTTTACCACAGGGCTCTTTCTAGACCACAAAGTCTCAATTTCATTTAGGTTTTTCCCCTTATAAGCCTTAAGAATGATGGTTTCCACCATCCTTTTTGTTAGTATGTGTCAAGGGGTTTTTAGCCCTCCCCCCACTTCCCTCCTGACCTGCAGGAGAGCACAACCCAACCAGGACGAACCAAGAAAGGTAAAGGTCCACTGGCCACCCACACCCAGCCCTCCCTTGCAGGAAGACAATCAGATGCGCCAGGGAGAACAGTCAAAGCAGGATCTCATTTATTGAGAAAACACACACAGCTAATATAATGTACAGGAGCCAATCAGGATAAAGGTCAGCAGGGTGGGGAGAGTTCATGTGTACACCCATCCTACAGGCAGTAATGGGAGACATGAGCTGTCAGTGAGGGCAGAAGGGTTCTGAGCCTATCCTAGAGGTGGTCCAGTTTCCGTCACAGCCCAAGGCAATGCCTTCTGGCTAATCGCCAGGTGCTCTCTTAGCCACAGGTGGCCCCAGGACTGGGAAGCGGGTAGCAGCCAGCAAGTTAGGTTTTCCTCTTTTCTGATGCAACATTCCCCATGTTACATCATGCCCTACAAGTATAAAAAATAAAAAAGTGAATTAGAGAGATATTGATGAAGTTAATGTAAATTGGTTTTTCCAAACATACAGAATGTGAGCTTTACCTGTGCCAAGCTCCTTTTCTGCCAGGAGACAGTGCTCTCTGATTTCCTCCTGGGACCTCTGACTTGGAGATGTTTAGAATTGAGTACTTAAAATACTTGCTTGGAATGAGGAAGAATGGTTGCCTGTGTACATAAACGTGAACTGGAGACTGTAACCAGACATTACAATTCTCAGTGGAGTGTGTGGTGCTGGGTGGAACCCAGGGCCTGCATGTAC
This sequence comes from Marmota marmota marmota, assembly GCF_001458135.2. NCBI lineage: Eukaryota > Metazoa > Chordata > Mammalia > Rodentia > Sciuridae > Marmota > Marmota marmota. The sequence continues at coordinate 933,379 of NW_026003318.1, read as the reverse complement.
TGGCCAAGCCTCTGCCCCCCACTGCATCCCCAAGCCATACTGGGGTCTTTAAATGGGGAGACACTTAGGCTTTGCTGGTATTTGAAAACTTGGTACATCTGCATTTAGGCACCTTGTGTGGTAGAAGCCAGCATAAAAGGGGTGGGTTCTCACATGCAGCGAGGAGGTGTTTGCTGGTGTGGCACTTACTGTCCTGAAACTGCAACCCATCCCTTGCATCCCTCTGAGGCATCCTGCTCACTGCTGTGAACCAGCTCCCAGTCCCCTCTGAGAAGACAGGAGTTCACTGAGATGCAGCTGTGTGGTGGTGACATAGCTCATCGGGAGTCCCACTCCCGTGAAAGTTCTCCCAAACTAATAGTGTCATAAAACTGAACAGTTCATTCAATTAAGCAAGCAGGTCCCCTGGTGGCAGGGAGTGGAACAGCCAAGGAGAGGGGGAGGGCTGCCACTGACCCACCAAGCTCAGGTGGGTAGGACATCAAAACCGACCGTGGGTTTTCTCTGGGGTAGCTGTCACTGAAAATGGTGATCATTGTTGTCATTGAAAATGACCCTAGCAGAGCCACCAGAGGGGCAGCCTGTTATGCTGACCTAGCAGCTGCAAATAGGACAGGAATTCTTTCTGTAAAGAGGTTACAGTACTAATGCCCCCCATACTGAGTGAATCAGAATTGATAAGCAAACACTTCCTAGAAAGTCTCCATGGCAGTACGTTCTCTTCAGGCAGTGAGACAGGACAATCACAATAGCAACGCTCTTGGCAGCGAAAGCAAGGGGCATCTCAGCAACATCGCAGGGTCCTGGGTCATTCCCAAGGATGCTGTACATGTCAGCTTATCTAATCCTGTCCAGGATTGTCAGAAGGAGGAGAGCATTCATCTGGCTCAATAAAGAAGCAGAGACTGGGCCTGTTGATAACGCGCTGCTCAGGGCCTGGCATGTAGCTCAGTGGTGGGCCACACACTTAGCATGCATAAATGCTAGGTTCAATCCCAGTGCGGGCACACACTCAAATAAATGCCCATTTTACATCAGGATGAAAACTGGGATTTTGAACTAGATAACTAGGAATCAAAGTTATGCTCCTAATGTCTGAAAACTACTGTACCCCCACCACTGAAAACAAGTAAACAAGCAACAACAAGATCCTATCTAGAACACAGAATCTGTTCAATTGTTAAATGTATCAAGATAATATCATGGTAATAAGGATGAACAGTTTACAACTTATGTACCCAAAACTATATATATAAAGAATTAATGACAAAAATATTTTAGTGATATTGCAACTTATTCAGTATTAAAACATGATATAATATCACAAAGTTTACCTGATCACGGACACAAGGTTGCATAAGCCTCAATCTTTAAGAAACTTATGAAAAATAGCATCAATAACAAAGTAGCATAGTCTCAATTTGAATAAAAGGAACGTCACTACTCCAATGGAGAATCATTTTAAAAATGCTAGGTCCACAGGTACAGGTTAGAATATGGAGAGGTCAAGGGCTTGGGTGTAGCTCCTTGGTAGAGCATTTTCCCAGCTCACCCGAGGCTCTGGCTTTGGTCCCCAGACCACAGAACACACACATAAGTAAGTAAGTGGGAAGAGGAGGCGCAGGCTGCACTTGCTCACCATGGCTCCCTGACTTCTCTCCCCTTCCCAGGCAGAGCTGCGGCCGCACACGCCCAACTCCGCGGTGGTGACGGACTTTCTCCTGGTGGCTTCTCTGACGCGGGACCTGCAGGTCTAACCACTCCTGGATGTTTATCCTAAAGAATTGAAGTCATCATACTTCCAGTGACATATGCATACCCATGTTTATAGCAGTATAATGGCAATAGCCAAACTATGGACCCAGCATGGGTGTCTATCAACAGATGAAGGAAAACAAAATGTGGTGCATATTCACAATGGAGCTTTATTCAGCCACAAAGAAGAATACAATCATGTTACTGGCAGGAAAATGAATGGAACTTGAGAATATTTTGTTAAGCAAACTAAGCCAAACTCAGTAAATACAGGGTTGTATGTTTTCTCTCATAAGTGAAGACTGGGGTGAGGGGAGAAAAGGGGAGGTGATCATCAAAGTTAAATGGAGCTCAGTATAAGGGAGGAAAGGACCAGGGGTGGGGGAGGGAGGGAAAGGGAAAGGCTGGTAATGAAATTGGCCAAATTGGGTTGTCTCATTGTGCGTGTGTACCACCATGTGGCAGTGAATTCCCCCAGTGGGTACAATTACAATGCACTAACAAAAATACGAAAAAACTTCATAATTTCAGAAATGTATTATCTAATAAAGAATAAATTATATATCAAAAGAACAAAAATTGCTATCATTTGGTGTGGAAAAAAATTTGTTCAGTATGCAGAGTAAAACAAATTGTGTTCCTACCTAAAAATATATAGAAACTGAACTCCAGATTGTTTAAAGACATAAACATAGATTATATTAATACATAATTATTTAAACATAATATGTAATTATCTATTTCTTATAAAGTAGATGGGAAATATCCTAAACAACAAAAGATTAGTAAAATATTATTTAATTCATATAAATTCTTTATTTAATGTAGCACATTATTATCAAATCTAGTACACTGATACAGATTGAAAGATGATTTTTTTATTTCTAAGAAAAGTCAATAATGTTGACAATATTAAATGTGCATCTACATATCTTTGAAAACATGTTTTCCTTAATTATTTATCAGAGAAGAAATAATAAAACCAGGAGACAGAGAGGGTTAAATAGGGAATTCATGTCATCAGTCATGAAGACAAAGAAGGCTGTATTAGGTCTCTGATCTCAGGAAGATCCATGTTTTTAAGATATAGAACTAATTTGATGTGGGGCTTCAGGAGGAGAGCCCCGGTGATAATGCTGCTGGCTGGGGCTCTTGTGCTCTGTGGCAGAGGAGGCCGGCTCAGGCTGAGCAGGACTCTCTCCTGACTTCTTGCTTCAGCAGGAGGGAGACTCGGCATTGACCAAGAGTGCCAAGCTCGTTTTACTCCTGTGAAAGGTGGCAGGATGGCTGGGGTCTAGGAATTCTGACACTGGGGGCCTTTCAAAAGCTGTATTTCCTAGAACAGGCCTAGCGGCCTGCTGGCGTGGTAGACACATCACCCCAATTGGAGGAGGGGCAGAGCCTCCGCCCGCACCTGCAAGGTAGGCAGACCTGCGACCAACCGGGAGAACAGGCCCAGCGGCCCGCCGGCGTGGTAGACAGATCACCCCAATTGGAGGAAGGGCCCAGCCTCCGCGCAAGGTAGGCAGACCGCGCGTCCCGGAGAAGGAGCCCAGCGGCCCGCCGGCCTAGTTAAAAGATCACCCCCATTGGAGGAGGGGCACAGCCGCCTCCTGCGCCTGCAAGGTAGGCAGACCTGTGACCTGGAGAACAGGCCCAGCGGCCTGCCAGCGTGGTAGACAGATCACCCCAATTGGAGGAAGGGCCCAGCCTCCGCGCAAGGTAGGCAGACCGCGCGTCCCGGAGAAGGAGCCCAGCGGCCCGCCGGCCTAGTTAAAAGATCACCCCCATTGGAGGAGGGGCACAGCCGCCTCCTGCGCCTGCAAGGTAGGCAGACCTGTGACCTGGAGAACAGGCCCAGCGGCCTGCCAGCGTGGTAGACAGATCACCCCAATTGGAGGAAGGGCCCAGCCTCCGCGCAAGGTAGGCAGACCGCGCGTCCCGGAGAAGGAGCCCAGCGGCCCGCCGGCCTAGTTAAAAGATCACCCCCATTGGAGGAGGGGCACAGCCGCCTCCTGCGCCTGCAAGGTAGGCAGACCTGTGACCTGGAGAACAGGCCCAGCGGCCTGCCAGCGTGGTAGACAGATCACCCCAATTGGAGGAAGGGCCCAGCCTCCGCGCAAGGTAGGCAGACCGCGCGTCCCGGAGAAGGAGCCCAGCGGCCCGCCGGCCTAGTTAAAAGATCACCCCCATTGGAGGAGGGGCACAGCCGCCTCCTGCGCCTGCAAGGTAGGCAGACCTGTGACCTGGAGAACAGGCCCAGCGGCCTGCCAGCGTGGTAGACAGATCACCCCAATTGGAGGAAGGGCCCAGCC